>NW_027107176.1:369204-372736 GCF_000696795.3 Halyomorpha halys
ACAAAATGAAGAACTTTGACCCCCAACCATGGTTAGGCAGTATAGGACTCCAATGGGAGTCTTGGCCAAGAAAAAAAAATTTAATAGGCATTACATGGACAGTTGGAATGGGCTTTGGTGACCACGGACCCAGGTCTTAGTCACCACGACCTCGGACCCAATGGGCCCTTCATTTTTTTTTTTTATATTAGTTTATTGCTATTTACAACTGTACATTATATTACATTTAGTAAATCTGATCTCGGTTAAATTGGAGTGTTACAGGCGTGTAGAGAAACAACCCATTGGCAGCACTCTAATGACGTTTTACATTAGCAGGTTTCGAGGCCATCTTCTTTTCAGGCGCCTCGGAGGCCCTTCATTTAAATATGGCGCTGGTGTGTATAAATTTTCTCTTTTACCAACTTATTATATAGTTCATATAGCCTGGAATGGCTGAGGTAATAGAAGACCCTCTAGAAGAGCAATATAAGCCACAGTAAGCTCCTTTTACAAAGGGAGGGAATTCCTTCCTAATATCAGTCCGAGAAAAGGCAAGGAATGCGTTTTTTTTCAATTACCACTTGAGAACGATCCACCCCTAATGAAGCCACCGCTTAAGCTTGATTTTTTTCCCAGAAGATAGCGCGGCCTTTGGAGTTGGTCCTCGAGACATTTTATTTTTTTAAGCCCCACCTGCACAAAATTATCAAGAAATTAACAATAGTTAAGTCACTAATATCACAACTTCCAGTGTTCCTTGTTAAAATTGATATTAATAAATTAAGTTTGAATTTCTAACGCACCTGTCTCAAATAATTCCTACCAAAATCCACAGAAATCGCAAGTATGATTAAAACTGCTTAGTTGTTAAAATTGTAATAATTAAGTTTATTTAGCCTAAACTGGCCGATGGTAATCATTCTAAGTAATGGAATGATGAAGTAGAGAGACTGGAGTGCTTGGAGTAAAGGCGATTTCTAGAGCACTATTGACGATCATTCGAAATGGAGCTATGAAAAAATGACGTGGACTGACTGGGGTGCTTGTAGTGAAGACAATATCAAGGGCCCGTAACGAATAATCCAAATGGAAATATGGAACGATGAAGTACTTCGAATGCTATAAAGACAATTTGCATAGCACTATTTACTATCATTCGAAATGGAGCGATGTAAAAATGACGTGGACTGACTGAAGTTCTTGTAGTGATGACAATGTCAAGGGCCCGTAACGAATAATCCAAATGGAAATATGGAACGATAAAGTGCTTGCAATGCTATGAAGACGATTTTCAGAGCACTATTTATGATCATTCTAAATGGAGTGATGAAAAATTGCATGGACTGACTGAAGTGCTAGTAGTAAAGACAATGTCAAGGGACCGAAACGAATAATCCAAACGGATATATGGAACGATGAAGTGCTTGGAATGCTATCAAGACGATTTTCAGAGTACTATTTACTATCATTCTAAATGAACTAATGGAACAATGACGTGGACTGACTGGAGTGCTTGTAGTGAAGACAATGTCAAGGGACCGAAACGAATAATCCAAACGGATATATGGAACGATGAAGTGCTTGGAATGCTATCAAGACGATTTTCAGACCACTATTTACTATCATTCTAAATGAACTAATGGAACAATGACGTGGACTGACTAAAGTCCCGCAAGTGAGACGATTTCAAGAGTCCTACTAACGAACAATCCAAATGGAAAAATGTAACGATGAGGTGGAGTGACTGGAGAGAATACGTGAAGGATAATAATCTAACTAATAATCCAAATGGATTATTTTTTTTTTAACTTATTTATGTTTTTAAAATTTATTTATTAGTTTTTGCAAACGTATTTATTTGTCTTTGAATTGTTTTACTGTTGTAGCTATTTTACTTATTATATCACTGGTAGTGAGTCAGTGGAGGCTGAGCAAGTGCTCTGAAGCCGCAAACACTCAACTTGAGTGGAAAATATGACCACTGCCAGAATTCCAATTGTCCATTTTTATTTTACAATAAGTCTCTTGGCCACTGCCGTTTCAACCTTCTAGGTAGGCTGTAGGGATGGGTGGAACTAGATAAGATTTGAACCAAAGAATTAGGATGGTTAGAAAGATTTATATTGAAGAGAATTTGGTTGGTATGAGGTCATGGTGTAGTGTTCTGTCCCTCATATTTAGAAAAAAAAAATTGTATATTGTATCTTTTATTACTAATTGAAAAAAATTGAGACATTTTTCAAACAGGTTCAGCCGATTTTATATAAAATGACCCTTTAAATATAAATGATATTAATCGTGCGTAAATATACAAATAAAATAAATCTTGTACCAGCCTATAATCCTTGAGAAGAGAGTTGAGAACTATATCGACACAAGTTGCCAGCTTCTATCAGAGCAGTTAATACAAGCCAATTCTAGCAGTTTATCTCTGCTGCTTGGGCTCCCTCTCTACTAAACTGCTCTCTACGATAAATTGACAGTTGAAGATCACAGATAGGGGATATAAGTTCGATAACTTCCACAACTTCTCTTAAGTTCAAGTTCGGTCCCATTTCCTAACAACTTTCTTCAAAATAATATGTAAACTTTACAAATACGAATGGATTTATCAAACTGATGAAAAATTTTATTTTTAGTTTATATCACCGAACTTACTTCAGACAAAATAGCAAATACATTTAAAGATACATTCATCACTTCTTCTAAAAACGGAATGTTCATTAATTATTTATTGTTCTAACGGTATTAGGCAGCAATTCGTAAATCTTTTTTTTTCAAACAGTAAGCGAAAAATACCAGGTAATCTAAACAAAGTAAATGATATTTATATATAACATCATGTATATTTGAGGAAATCATAATGGTATGGTACAAGCATGTAGAGAAACTACCCAATGTTATCACTCTAAAAACATGTTTACAATATAAGGTCTCGAGGCCATCTTCTTTTCAAACGCCTCGGAGGATTGTCCGGAATAAAAGAGAAAGCAAGATTAGAAACTAATGGGTTTGAGTGGTTGAGGAGTTTGTAATGGAAGGATTGATACCTGGTTCGGGCTAGATCGGTTAAATGGAACAATAAGGTCTTTGTGGATGATTTTATTTGTGACAAAGTAAGGAGCATTAAGGATTTTACAAAGGAATTTTGATTGTAAGGATACTAGAGGAAATCGAAGGTTTAGTGGAGCCCCAAAGCTTAACGCCGTATGCCCAGATAGGCCTTATAACAGTCATGTAGATCAGTCTTTTGTAATGAATTGGAAATTCGGACCGTTTGTCTAGTATGTGCTGTAATATCGAATGTAAGGTCGAAATCGACCTGCAGTTTCCTGAATTTCTATTTTTTCATACGTACTATGAAAACCTTTTACAGTATCGAACTATTTGAGGGATTTGAGTTGTCAAAAAAATTATAAAGAATATTCTTATTTTAATTATCAGACAGAGAGTCAGATAATTTAATAGGGCCGCCCATAGCTCAGTGGTTAAGACACAGCCTAACCAATTTGATGTCTATTGGCGGTGCCGGTTCGAATCCGGCCTGGGA
>NW_027107176.1:372786-374884 GCF_000696795.3 Halyomorpha halys
AGCGGACAGTGAAGAACATAAATAAGTAAAAAGCTTATTTATTAGTGCCAAAGTTTCGGCCAGAATTTCAAGACTTCCAAGGCTAAGATCGAAAAACAAGATAAAAACTATTATGAATATGATGAATTATAGAATGATTAGAAAATAAGAACACAATTAACATAATAGATACAAAATTGTTTTGAAAGACTGTCTTGTCTAATAATTATAAAAATATAAAGGCTCTTTGAGAAAACTAATAATGAAATAAGGGAAAAAGAGAGAACAAATAATAAAATACGTATAAAAATATATATTAACGTATATGTATACATGATATGTGATATATATAATATCATATATACATATATGATATAATATATATATACAAAATGGAAATTATTCAAAATAAAGTGATAAAAAAAGTGGGAGATAAAACATTTATGTAGGTAATTAATAATGTAAGTAAAATAACAGGATAAAATAAATAATATATAAAGTTATATAATATAAAAGGAATATGAATAATTTAATTCATAATTAATATTTGGGCAAGTAAGAAGTAAAAAAGAAATGAGTAGAAAATAAGAAGTGGTGGAATAGAAAGATGATAAAAAAAAGGAAATAAAAAGTAAAAAACCTACTTGCTGTAGATCATAAGCCAAGTGTAATAGTACAAGAGACGGAAAGAAAGAAAAGGCAGTTATTTCACCCGAATTTTTGATAACTTTAATAAAACCATGTTTAATAACAAGTCAAAATTGATGAGCATGCCAAGTATAGGTAGGTGAAATACAAAATGGCGGCTGTTTCAAATGGTTAAAAAAAATTAATTTTTCATTTCGAACTCTATTTCTTTAAAACTACCAACAACACTAAAAACCTTAAAGAACGTCATTTAAATCAGAGTAAATTTGCTACAATATGGGCTCTAGCTCCATTAGAGCTCATATTTTATGACGTTCTCTGAGGTTTTTAGTGTTGTTGGTAGTTTTAAGGATATAGAGTTCGAAATGAAAAATTAATCTTTTTTTAACCATTTGAAACAGCCGTCATTTTTTAATGAACCTCCTTAAAGTAAGGAAGCTATTCAACTAATAGACTCATTAAGACTCTTGTTTTTATTTCAAAGGTTTGTTTTTTTATTAGTTTATTTGATTCCTTTTTAACTAACCATTAGTTTAATATTTCAGTAATTTTTTTTTAAATATTTCAGTTTACTTGAAGAAAATCCAGGAATTTTCAGTTGTTTACATTACATTACTTACAAAATATGTTATTTACTTGTCATTTATTAACAATTTATTTATTTATTTATTTTTTTTAGTATTATTTATAAATTCCAACAAATTAAATCTTCTTTACCCTTCGTCGTAAACTGCACGTCGATTTCGACTATTACAGCACTTACTAGACAAACGGTCTAAACTTCCAATTCATTACAAAAGACTGATCTACATGACAATAATAAGGCCTATCTGGACATGGGGAGTTGAGATTTGGGGCTCCAGTAAACCATCAAATTCCTTCCAAATCCAATCCTTACAATCCAAAATCCTTCGTAAAATCCTCAATGCTCCTTACTTTGTCACAAATAAAATCATACACAAAGACTTAATGTTCCCTATGTAACCGTTCTAGGCCGAACCAGATATCATTTCTTCCACTATAAATTCCCTAACCACTCAAACCCACTAGTTTCTAACCTTGCATCTTCTTTCATTCCTGACAATCCTCCAAGGTACTTGAAAAGAAGATGGTCACGAGATCTGCTGATGTAAAAACGTCATTAGAGTGCTACTAATGTGTAGTTTCACTCCATTAAAACTGAGATAAAATTTACTAAATGTATATGTACAGTTGTAAATTTCAATAAATATATTTTTAAAAAATAGTATTATTTTTTTTTTATTGTTTAATATTTTAAAAGTTCACTAAGTGGTTTTATTTATTTATTTTTTGGTTAGTTATATTTTAGTTGTACGGAAGAAATTTTAACTGATATTTATTCCAACTTTTATGTTATGTATAAGAAGCAATATCACAAACCGAACTTCAACTGATTTTATCCACAAGGGCTCTCTGGTTTGCTAAATGTAGACGGGAAAATATATATATA
>NW_027107176.1:375804-376205 GCF_000696795.3 Halyomorpha halys
TAGTAACAAAATAAGGAGCATTGAGGATTTTACGAAGGATTTTGGATTGTAAAGATTGGATACGAGAGGAATTCGAAGGTTTAGTGGAGCCCAAACGTACAAAATGTAAAAATTAATATTTAAATTAATATAAATGTACGACTATTTTAGCAAAAATCATATTAGCAAACATGTAACAAGTGATGTATAATAAAAAGTAAATAATTACTATTTATAAACCACCAATTTTAGAGAACTTTAAAGGAGGAAGGATGGCAGGAAAAGTTTTTTTTTTTTTTAAATTATTTATTTATTGTAATTTACAAGTGTACAAAATAATACAATAAGTAAATATGTAGTATGTTTCATATACACTTGAAAATCTTGGGAAGGAACCACCCATTGGTGCTACTTCAAACATT
>NW_027107176.1:376965-396054 GCF_000696795.3 Halyomorpha halys
ACTCGATCGAAAGCTTGTTCAACATCGAGGAAGACTCCCGTGCAGTACATACTGCGCTCCAATGTGGAAGATATGACATCAACCACTCGATGACTCGGCAGGAAAAGTGAAGCCAAAAAGGCAGGGCTTATGACGAACTCTAGGGGCGTGGCTGAGAAACAGGGGCCAATCACGAACTATTTTTTGTTTCAGTTTAGGTTATAATAGTGGAAATTTCTTTTAACCTCAGATTTGGTGACTCCCAACTTTTTCTGATTTCTACTGGTTTCACTCTTTGAATAAGAGTAAAGTATAGTACCCATCCCATATAAAAAATTCACGCCTACGCACGATGGTTGGATTATTTTGATTCACTGGTACAATTTAAACTTATGGCCGATGCTTCAAGTGTCGGTTTTAGGACACAAATCAATGGGCGAGCGCTTGTGACGCATCCACACATCTCTGTTTAGTAACTTTTGTTTAAGAACAGAAAACATATAAATATTTGTTTTCACTGTGTTTTAATTAATTCAAAAAAATTTCCAATCAATAAAATCAATTATTAACTCTAGTATTGTATATTTTAAAATTCTACCAATCTAGTGTAATTACAGTGTTTAAAATCTTCTCATTTAATTTCAGCGGTTCATTTTGTATTGTACAAGGCAGAAATATACGTATGTAGAGCATAATTTCGTTTGGTAATTAAATCAATAAATATCTGATAAATATTCAGGAACGAAAGTTGATAAAGTTATATTCTATAGTATGTTTTTATCATATATCAATTATTTAGGCGATATTTATCTTTGCTTTTATTTCGCCTATCTACAGTTTGTTTCTTTTTTTAATGAAAATAATTTAAAGCGCATATTATATATGACATAAAGCCGACGTCTGGCAAGGTTACCTCTCTTGAACACACAAGCGTGGGGGTACCGATGTTTGACGCATTCTTTGTTTACCATGTAGGTGTTTTAGATTTTCGTGGATCCATCTAAGAATTTTTAAAACCTCCGATTGTATTGAGCTATGGATAGTGTTAAATTTCAACAGTTTTTCATCACTAAAGTTGTTCGAAAATAAATTGAACAAAAAAAAAATTAAGACAGATCACCGTACTTTTTCTAATTGAGATAATTTTGAAATTAATATTTTTATAAATTATTTGTCAGCCATTAATTCCGCAAGATACATGAGCAGACACAAAGCTAATATTTGCCCTATCTTCATTATGTTCGTTAACTGAATTGGTAATCTACTCCTCATGCATTATGCACCCCGGACATATTTCCATACTTAGCAGTCTGAGAAAGCAAAACGATCGAATTAGTTAATTTAGGGATAGTTTTCAATTAGATAGTAAAGTGTGAACTCGGAATTTATCTTTCACGAGTATAATAAAAATTATTTAATATTTTATATAAGGAAGATAATCCATGTTCAGTAAAAAAAGAAATCAGATTTACATTTATTAAACACCAACGTTTCCCCCAACTCTGCTGGGCTTTAACAGGAATAAAAACAGGTCACAAATAATAAAAATATTAGAAAAAGTGTAAGACAATAAGATGATATGGAAGAAAAAAATTGACTTAGATAAGACTAAAAAAGTATATAAAAATATTGTGGAAAATCATATATAAGAAAACTAAAAAAAAAAAATACAGCCGTAAGTATAAAGAAATCTGAAATCCAGTAATAAATATTAGGTATGAAATGAACATGTGGAGTAATAAAAAATAGACACAACTAAAACTAATATAGTACAAACTGAAAGATGAAAACTTAAGGAAAGATGATAAGAGTAAATATATCACGGGACGAAAAGGAAAATAAAGATCAAAACAGAACACCCACCCTTAGTCTAGGAAGGAAGACATGAAAGGATTGAGGGCATTTGAAGGTTAAAAAATTACGTTGTTATTAAAAAAACAAAAATTAAAACAGTACCACTAGAACCCATGAAGCATCAGAGCTGAAATACTTTGTAAGAAAGTACTGTTACTAACAAACGGTTGTGCAAGAAGGTGATTTGGTCAGAATCAAGCTTGACCGCCAGGTTTTCACCTAATTAAGGGCACCATTTTGTGTGGCTGGTTGGACCCCGGAGGGCTTCCGAACCCACAGGGTTGACGCATGGCTACAGTGAAACAGTAAATAATTATCTTCCACAACCGGATTCAAACCTGGTCCATGAAGTTTACCAGTACAAGTGTTAAACTTTCGAAGTATAAACATTTCGGTCTCTTTGCCTCACGGTGATTCACATGTATGTTTTGTTCTTTTAAGTTAAAATGTCAAAAAATGACATCGCATATATTTTTCAGAAAAGGGAAAAACAAAAACATTAAAGTTTAATTTAAAAAAATATTTTCATGAGCGAAAGTATGTGGAGAAATTCGATAACGAAAAAACTTAAATCATAGATATTTTAAAAACATGAATTATTGAAGGTCTATAGAGAGAATGGAATTGGATAAAATATGAGATGCATGTTCCATTAGAAATTAGTAATTTTTTTTTTTTTTTATCATGTTATACTACATTCTGTCTTATATTTATAAACAATGGCAATAGGCATCATAGAGCTCATTTACACCATATTCAAAAATATTTAAATTTAAAAAAAAGAAGAAATAGAAGAGACCAAAAAAAAAAAATTAAACTTGAAATAAAATAATATCTTAAACACAATCATTCCTATTTACAATATTTATATTCAGCCTGAGGAACTCTGAAATGAGCTCTTCTCCCCACTTGCGGAGGAAAAAGCAGGACTCGAGAGATCCCAGAGCTTCTCACAACCGCTAAATTAAACAATATAAGAACCTAAGTTGATAATATTCATATATATTTTATCATTCCACAATCATAGTAGCCTTGGTGAAGAGCTTCTATGTAAATAAATAATTTATTTACAATAAATTCCGCTTCTATAGTTGAATAGTAGCATATCTGACGAAAAATACAGGCAAATATGGTCATTTTGTGAATCAAAATCAATTATTGGGAATCATAGAAGTAAGAAATTGCCCAGCTAAATATTTCTAATATAATTAAATATATATTATTTACCTTAATAAAAAAAAATGTTTTTGATTATAAATTAACTCCGCTTAAAATGTCAGCTTAATACTGGTTTAAAGTGTTTGTACCTCATTTAAAATTAACAGTATAATAGGTATTTTCTGATATATATATAAATAGCCTTCAACATTTTTATGTTCCAACACTTTATGTAAAACCATTTATTTTCAAAATCAAAATTATCCTTATTTTTGGATACATGTTGGACCAATGCTGTTTTATTTAGGATATTATGCTTATTTTTTACATCATTATTACGCGTATTTATGCTTTTTTCTGATAAAAAGGTTCCATATACTGAGATTTGGTTATCAATACAGAATGGAAATTTCAAATAACTTTATCAAGGACGAAAAGAGACGAGTCGACAATTTGACAAGGTAATTTGTTTGATGGCTGGGATGTGGCCCCCACCCAACTTTCCATTTAGAACGACAAAGGTTACAGTTAACAAGTTTAACTTGATCAAGATGGAAAGGGTCAATCTGCAGCAAGTTTGCAACCACTTCCGCTACTTCATTCTCGGCTAATTCGATCTTCTAGAGAGAGAAAAGAAAAACAAAAATCTATACCAAGTTAGTAAGTAGTAATCATTTTAATAAATAAATAATCGTTCATACACGTATCAACCCCTTTTCAGGTTTTCAGAGCTGATGGATTCTGCCGAATAAGGTATAAAACGGAGGAGAATTCCATAAAGAAGTGATGAATTATTTTGATTCTTAAATTCAAACTTCCCTTCTTCACAAACCTACCGACTGCTCTACAATTTCATTTAACAATGTTACTCTTGCCCCTGTCAAACAGATCCGCTACCTTGGACAAAATATTAACCTGGTATCCTCACACAAGACTGAAAAGACAAGAAACTGCACATCGATTTCGAATATTACAGTACTTATTAGACTAAGGGTCTAAACTTCCAACACATTGCAAAAGACTGATCTACATGACTGTAATAAGGCCAATCTGGACATATGGAGTTAAGCTTTGGGGCTCCACTAAACCTTCGAATTCCTCTCGTATCCAATCTTTATTTATATAATTTATAATTGACAACTTATGTTCTGCCAGGAGTGCACTCAAGGACTAAGTGGGGCTTGAACTAAATTTTATTTTATTTTTATTTTATATTTACTTTTATACTCTTTTGGGTAATAATGTAAATATAGTTATTAAGTTTAACGTTAAGTCAACCTATAAGTTTTAATTGTTTTATTAATTGATAAGAATTCTTTTTTTTCCTTTTCCATTCATTGTATATATATATTTCTTCTTATTATTAAACTTTTGTACATATAGTTCTGCTGTTCTTTCTCCGCATTCAACTTGTTAATTCACTTTTTTTTTGTTGTTCACGGAATATTACGATAATTCAACAGGTGGGTTGGTAGCACCCCTAGGTTTTCTGTTAACTACATGTAAAGGTATTCGCCAGTGGTCATAATTCAACAATTGTTTATATAGCGGTATATTTTAGCTATATTGTGGGCATAACGCTTCGGGGTTTTCGTTATGTCCAAGAAAAAATAACGTCGCGCCTAAGGAGCAATTCTTTATTGATTTATCTTTTTTTTTCCTTTGCGATTATATTTTATTTTCCTTTAACTCACCCCCTTCTCCGCTGAGCGTGGGCAACTATAAACGATAAACATATAACTAAGGATAAGTCAAAATTTGTGGTTATAAGCTGTAGACAGACTGATTCACCCCTAAGAAGGTTTGGTCACTCAAATGTGTTCAATATAACTGTTTAACCACTAATTGAGAACAGTCAATAACTCGAACCGCCGGGGATCGTAAACTGCTCAGAAATGCGGTTTAGAACTTATTATTAATTCCGACTTAGTCAATGAGGACAAGTTTATAATCTGTTTAAACGCGAGTTTGGAAATGTTTTGTATTATCGATTCAAGCCACCGAGATATGGTTAAATTATGGTTAATATTAGATATAATATATCAAAGCTAATAACAAACTTACAGTCTGGTAGCCACCACGCAAGTAGTTGACTTATGAAAGTAGTTTTACATTATACGGCGCAATACTGCATGTTTCAGACAAATATTTGAATGAGTAGAATAATCGATTTGAACACAAATACAGATTTTAGGTCCTCCGAGCCCAAGTACAAAAAGTTGTACCTTTTAGGGTTTTACCCATTTAAAATTAGATAAAGATTGTTAAGAACGTTTAGAAAACATTACTTGAATATTCAATTACAGAAAAAAAAATTTTTTTTATTTTATTTATTTATTGATATTTACAACTGTACATTTATTACAGTAAATTTGATCATAATGACATAATGATATGATACAGGATGTAGAGAAACTACCCAGTAGTAGAACTCTAAAAACAGTTTACAATATAAGGTCACGAGGCCATCTTCTTTTCAGGCGCCTCGGAGGGTTGCCAGGAATGGAAGAGGAAGCAAGGTTAGAAACTAGTGGGTTTGGGTGGTTAGGGAGTTTATTATGGAAGGAATAATATCGGGTTCGGGCTAGATCGGTTACATAAGGAACATTTATGTTATGGATTGTTTTATTAGTAACAAAATAAGGAGCATTGAGGATTTTACGAAGGATTTTGGATTGTAAAGATTGGATACGAGAGGAATTCGAAGGTTTAGTGGAGCCCCAAGCTCATCTCCGTATGTCCAGATGGGCCTTATTATTGTCATGTTGATCAGTCTTTTGTAATGAGTTGGAAGTTTAGACCGTTTGTATAGTAAGTGCTGTAATAGTCGGAATCTGCGTGCAGTTTCCTGTCTTTTCAGTCTTGGGTGAGGATTCCAGGTTAGTCGTTTGTCAAGATGAAGTCCAAGATAACGAATCTGTTCTACAGGGGTAAGAGCCACATTATTAAAGTATACTGTAGGGCTGTCGGCAGGTACAGAAAAAATAAATAAATTCTCTGATTTGATTTTTTTACGAAATGATCCATAACGTATTCTGCCCTATAACGGGCTTTGTTATGTATTACACGGGTTATATAACAATTATAGTACATATCGTATGTTATAATATAACACATGGGTTAAAATTTAACCTATTACGGTTTATGTTACATTTTTATGAAACCTGTTTTTTTGTTTTTTTTTAACTGAATAACATTATTAGTATTATTCCATTTTAATGGAATGACGGTATGTTACTTTCTACTATCTATATAATGTGCACTTGAAATTTTAGTGTCAGTTTTAAAAATATTCGCATTATCAATGTTTTTGCTTCAGTGATTTTCCTATATTTCAATTGACTATAACCGAAATTTTAGTGTTTTGAAATCAAAGTTATGTTTAAGTTTAATACTTTGTTGGGTCAGTGCTGTTGTGTTAATGTTTTTAATCAACTATAGTTTTTAATTTTTTGGAAGTTTTACCTCTATATACCCCTTTAAAATTATGACAATTAATTTTATAAATTATATTTTGTTCATCATTGTTTTCAATTTTATTTTTCATGTTCAGATAATTTCCCAATTTATTAACATAATATAAATCTTACTTTACTTTTGCAGGTTTTTTTCCCTCACAATGGGTCGGCTGGCTAAGTCAGACCGTCCCTCCACTTCTCTCTGTTCCACCAATCTTCCTCTTCAAGTCCTCTAACAGCCATGTCCTCCTCCACGTAGTCCTTCCACCAGGTACGGGATCTTCCTCTCCTCCGTCTTCCTGGTTGTTCCCATTGCAGAAGTCTCTTCGGCCACCTACGTTCTGCATTCGCTGACAGTGCCCATACCATTGCAGCCTACTCCTTTCAATCCTCTCCAGAACTCCTTCAGCCACCCCTAGCCTGCTCTTAATATCCTCATTCCTGACTATCTATATAGGCATCTCCTCCAGAAATCCATCTCGCCGCTTGTAGTTTGGAGTAGAGTCCTGGGTTAAGTGTCCATGTTTCTGCGGCTTAGTCAAGTGAGGGCTCACTTCTAAAAATTCGCCTTTTGTTGTACGTTAGATGACCGCATTCCAGTGGACTGGGTGGAACATTCTAGTCAACCTTCTTGCTAGACCATCTCTCCTCCTAACCTCTGGTTCCGACTCACCGTTCCCATCTACTATCGACCCCAGGTATTTGAAGGATTCTACCTTCTTATATACACTTCGATTAATCTGAAGGTCCGCGGCCTCTTTACAGTTTATTAGCAGGTATTCGGTCTTATCAAAATTTATTTTCAGACCCCACAAGCTGTATTATTTTATCATGGCCTTCAGCGCTTCTTCCAGGCCATCTCTGCTGTATGTGGCCACTGTTTGGTTGTTGGCAAAGAAAAGGGAGATCAGCATATGTCCGTTGATGTCATTGCCTTTCCCTTCCCATTGCGTGCTCCACTCCTTTACTGCCTCTTGTATATAAATTTTAAACAGTGTTGGGGACATACAGCATACCTGTGGATAAGATAAGTGTCTTAACTTGGTTGAAGAAAAAGGCACAGGCAAGTAAGAGCCAAGCTTTACTCAGTATATAAACTCCTCAATGCACTCACTATATAAACCATATACCATATACTAAGCATATAAACTAATACTAATGTTATATAAACCTCATTTTAGATTACTATTTATTTTTAATTTTATCAAACGTTGATTATGATACATTAAAATAAATAAATTTAAGAAGGAAGATATTTTTTCACTACAGCTCATTATATACTTTTATATTAAAAAATGTGTTGTTTTTTTTTTCATAATTGTGTAAAACTTTTTTATGATATCAACTGATATCACTGTCATTTATTTCTCATTTAATTTTGCTTCCATTTTTTTTTCTGTTCGATGTTATACCTGTATAAATAAGTAAGCATTTTGAGTTTTAAAATAGAACTAAAATTTTAAAAAATAATTTTATAGTTTTATCATCGTCTCTAATGATTTTTGAAAGATTCCTTACTAAAAAGTGTGAGGTAAATAGGTTTAAAAAAAAACGAGAAAAGATGTGAATTAAGTGGTTGTTTGAATTGTTAGTATTTATTAATAGATATTACAATCTGGCACACAGTTGAAGGCAATAAGTAATAGTGATGAATGATCTCATACATACTAGAATAAAATAAAATAAATAAATGAAAAAAAATCTCTTAAAATATATACAAACAGAAGAATAAACATAATCACACTATGTGTATGAAAAAAAAAATAATATGATCCCATTTACAATCTAATGTACAATATTTACACAATCGACCTGAGGATCCCTGAGCCCCCTCTATCCCTCACGTGTGAGGGGTAGAGCAGATAGTACAAGAGCCGGGAAGAAAAAAAGGCAGTCATTTCACCCCAATTTTTTATTACTTCAATAAAAACTATGTATAATTACCAATCAAAATTGATGAGTCTGCCAAGTATAGATAGGGGGAATACAAAATGGCTGCTATTTCAGGCCTTAAAGAACACTAATTTTTCATTCGGAGCTCTATATCTTAAAAACTATCAACAACACTAGAAACCCCAAAAGAATATTCTTTGAAGATTAAATTTGCTGAAATATTAGCCCTAAAAGAGCTATTTACGTCTAGTAGTTCTCGAGATATAGCTTTTAAAAAGCAAAATTTCTTTAAAATCTACTGAAATTAGTTAATTTATTTTGAGAAATCTATATCTCAGGAACTATGAGACGTACAGATGTCTATTAGCACTCAAATTAAAGCTAGTATAATGGACTATACAGAAGTTTATGATCTTTACCTTCGTAGGAATAGTAGTTTTCATGATATTTACCAATATAAATTGTTCAGACAATAAATTTGATTTATGAAAACCTTTATTTCAATCCCCATAAGACCAACATACGTCTGTCAGCACTCAAATTAAAGCTAGGTAAATTTACTATAACATAGTTAATAACGTTTGTCTTTACTGTAGGACTAGTAGTTTTTATGATATTTGAGAAAATAAACTCATAAAATATTAATTTATAGTTGTTCGTATAAAATGTAGGATTTTTGAAAAAATATATCTCGAGATTCATAAGACGCACATATGTCTGCCAACACTCAAAATAAAGGAAATTTAACTTACTATAAAGTAGTTTATGACACTTATCTTCGTAGGGGTAGTAGTTTTTATGATATTCACATATGAATATAAATTTGGCAAATAAAAATTTGTCCGAACTACTATAAATCAATTTATATTAGCACATTTCTGAAAACTATTACTCCTACGAAGATAAACATCATAAACTACTTTATAGGTCATTAAACTAGCTTTAATTTGAGTGCTAGTAGACATCTGTACGTCAAATGGTATTTGAGATGTAGATTTTTCAAAATAAATTCACTAACTACTGATCTTCAGTACGTCCCATACATTTTTATGAAATGTTGCTTTTTAAAAAGCTATATCTCGAGAACTATTTAACGTAAATAACTCTTTTAGGGCTCACATTTTAGCAAATATGCTCATCTTTAAATGACGTTCTCTTAGGTTTTCTTGTGTTGTTCCTACTTCTTAACATATAGAGCTCTGAATGAAAAATTAAATTATTTTTATTGCTTTCAATCAGCCGCCATTTTTGATTCCCCCTGCCTATACTTGGCAGACTCGTCAATATTGACTAGTAATTATACATAGTTTAGATCAAAGTAATCATAAATTGGGGTGAGATAACTGCATTTTTTCTCCTCTTGGGCTCTTGTACTAAAAGCTGAAAAGATCCCAGAGCATCCCTCTCGCCGCATCACTGGTAGTGATGATTGATAATTAATAAAAAATGTTAATCTCTTCAGGTTTTAACTTTTTTTTTGATCTTCTGTAAATAATAAAAAAAAATCTACGTTGTTATTCGGCGCAACACATTCAATACAAAGAGTTTCATTTTAATCGTTGGTACTTCTTCATTTTACCATTTAAAGAACCTATGTTGACGTTATAATCGCCGTGAAAACTGCTGTCTTTTGAAAAATTAAATTTCTTTCAACAAGTTGATAAAAGAAAAGGGAAAAATATGGTGTTTCTATTCAACGAAGAGGAAAAGACTCAAACCTTTCCCTGAGCAAATGAATGCCATAATTCTTTTTCTTTTTTATGCTTATCTAAAGAAGTCAGGGCAGGAAACTCCTGCATGCTCTGTCCCATTTTTTTCCTGGCTTCCTGATTTATACCTTCTATATCTCCTCGCAAGCCAGATGGAAAATATAATCTGTAATGAAAATAAACCCACAGGATGTACTTACTTTATTTATTCACGAATGATGAATTTTTATTCGGCCTTTTTGTATATATGAATAATCTGAGATAATCAGCTTATCGATTTTTCATAAGGCTAATCGATTATTTGTTGTCACCCGACTACTTTGTCCCAAGTATAGTAATATATTCAAGTGTGCTCCATAAAAAATTTGTTATTGAATGCACAAAAAACCTAATATTTTATTTTGTTTATGTGTAATTTTTATTTTTTTTTATTTTTACAACTAAAATAATGACGATAAGCGATTGAGCTGTAATATTCAGGCATGACATGGGTTAGAATGAGGGAGACAGTACCCAGTGGTGGATCCTTCTCACGTTCAAGTAAACTATATGATCAGACTAGGAGGTCCCTCATCCAAGTCATAAGAATATGAATTTGGTTCAATCAAAGTCAATATCTCTTTCATTACCAGCAGATCTCCATCAACAAATCCAGGATAACAAACAGACTATAGATAAACTTTTCAAATTTCTGAATCACTCAAAACTTCACTATAAAATTCTACCCGAAGTGGTTGATGCCTTAAAATAATAAAAAAAAAAAAGAATGTTGTTCGTTACAGTCGGAATGTGCAGGTCGATGTTAATGGTTTCGTTTGAAACGTAGAGCAGTGAGTTCGTTGCCAGTCTTAAGAATTGTGATTGATTTTTTTGTATTTCTTGAATCTGTGTCTTTTTAGCCAATCCATAAATTTTGAAGTTACGTTATTAAGTTAAGTTTCTGTATGAGGGATAATTTAGAACGCCTGTGTAATCTGGAATATAATTTTTTCAGTCGGATATTTAGCGTTATGTGTTTTGTCTTGACGTTTGGGCCCCATGTCATAAGTAAGTTACAGTATTTGTTTGTGGTACAGGATGGTTATCAATGTAAACTGTCTGTAGATGTGTGGGTGTATGTCCTCAGTAAAGGATCTATGTTTCTTGAGACCATGGCAGTGTCGTCCAAATACGCCACAGTTAGTATATTGTCTGTCGGTAAGTCAAGTGTAAATGTTAAGTACAGAAGTGGGGCCAGTATAGAACCTTGAGGGAAACCTGAATTTATTGGCTTGAGTCCTGAGGGTTCTATCCTGGCTCCTGACTAAATATAACTTCATGGGTTATCGTTGTTCATATTACTATTATATATTTCTTTAATGTGATAGCCGAAACTATAATACAATCACTAGACAAACTGATTTTGAAATTAATTTAAATAATCTGTGTATATTTTCAGTGTACCTGATAATGGATTTATACCCGAAACTGTTGTTTGGAAGAAATATAAATTTGGTGGAATTTTGAGTTCTCTTTTTATCATATGTGTTTGCGGCTTTAGTGAACTTACTTAGCGTCCACTAGCTCATTACCAGTGACGGAGAGAGAAGGATGCGCTGGGATCACAAAGAGCTGTGATCATGCGTTGGGATAGAGGTGGCTTGGGATCCTCAAGTCAAGAATGTGAATATTGTATACAATAGTGTAAATGTGTCTAGTGATTATTGTGATTATTTTTTATTGTTATATTAGTCCAAAAAATTACTTATTTGATTTTAATATTTTTTTTTTCTTCATTTACATAGTTTGATTAGGGGGGCGGGAGTGACGGTAGCAGGGTGAAAACGCCTGTCTGCCAACCTAAACGTTGCGAGTTCGAGTCCCCGGCCCTATCCGGGATTTTTTCAAGCTTTTAATTATACAATACTCATTCACAGCCTCCCCTCGAACATTTGTGAGGCCCGTTAGCCAATGGGCGACACTTACAAAAATAGGCGTGGGAGTGACGAACCCACCCTATGAAAACCACGTCATGAAACGCGCGATGTATTTCCTTAGTACATCGCGCGAGGCCTTGGACCTTCACGATCTGTCACGCCAATAATCATAACATGGTTGGATTATGTTCATTTTATGAATATTATCTTTCTGTTTATATACATCTAGAGATTTTATTTATTTCAATTATTATTATTTTTTTTCAATTATTTATTTATTTTTAATTTTAGTATGAATGTAATTATATAACACTATTTATTGGCAGATTGTAATATTTTTCAATAAATAAAATGATTGTGGAGTTAACACTTTTTCATCATATGGAATTTATGATATATCCCTTTTGAATCTCAGCCCTAACTTTCAATTTGAAATTAGATTGGATTCAGCATCTTCTTAGGGGTGTGTCGTCTACCAAGTTAAAGTAGACGTTATATAATGCGGTAAACATAAAAAATGGAGATATTCTACTTTGAATCTTATCGCTAATATGAAACTGTCATCCAAAGATTAACTTTCATTCCATAAAAAGATCCATTCCAATTCGAGCCTATCATTTCAATATTCATCACTGTCTTTAATTAAGACATTCAAAATTATATTGAAAAACTATAGCGACAAAAACCCGATAATTAATTGCTGAAACGAATTCAATTATCTGGAGAAGAATCCTGTTTTAATCAGCCATTGCTCCTGGAGCCGAGTTTGGGGCTATAATTTATAGCTCATTAATTCTCCAGTAATGGCTGGGACAGGAATTGATAAGGATATAAATAATTAGACCTTAACTCATTAGATTATTAACTATTTTGAACTTTTCAGAATATTGTAAATATTTAGAAAAAAAATGTTATGTGAAGAGATTTGTTTTGTTCTATGTATCTACATGCTATCATCAGAACCGACTTAGCCTCAGCTCAAGTGTTAAGAATTTGAAAGGCTCTTAGAGAGATTGAGTTATATGAACCCCAATTATTTTTAACTTGTTTAAATGATTAGGACCATTTTTTATATATATATTTGTTTTAAACTAAGGAATATGGATCTTTTAAGGGTTAAAAAAAATATAAATATTTAATAAGAGGTCAAAATTGTATATTAATTTGTTTGAATATATTTATTTAAAAAATAGATCCATTCAACAATTAAATCACACATGTACTGTAATGGAAAAATATCCGTCTGTCAATCTGAGTGCAATTTTGACTAAAACATTTAAATAAAACTTTTTTTTTATTGACATTTACAAATGTACATAAAATACAACATGTAAATTTGTAGTAAGAAGACAATGGCATGTTACAGGCATCTAGAGAAACTAGCCATTGGTAACACTCTAAAAATCTTTTTACAATATAAGTTTACGAAACCATCTTCTTTTCAGGCGCCTAGCAGGGTTGTCAGGGATGGAAGAGGAAGTAAGGTTAGAAACTAATGGGTTTGTTGGATAGACACAATCAACAATGCAAACTGAAAACCAGTTGCCTAAGACTGGTAAGCGTGGAGAAGGCTGGTTCGGGGGGCCAAAGATCTATAATTATAATATTATGTAATATAATATAACTATATTATAAAAATACATGATTATTATATCAGTTCCAAAGGTCTGTAGAGTCAAATTAGATTAATATGAGATTAAATAAGCTGATGGTATTGAATAATTTAATGTTTTTTTTTAAACAATAATCTCCTCATTGTGGCCCAAGGCCCTGGTGGCGCAGAACACCACAGCTATCCATGATCCATGATCCATGGTCACTCCTCAAAGTTATGAATCACAATGATAGATATTTCATAGAGTTGACTCAGGGGTGGATCTTTCCTTGTCAAGGGTCAGCCGACGGTGTTTTGACTGGACCTTCCTCAAATTTTAAGTTATGAAGGAATTAGATCCAGGTCTAGGTAATATATATAATAATAAGGGGGAGACCGAAAATAATATAATAAGGTTAGTTGGTAAGTAAATTTTGATATGGATGGAAAAGTGGTCTATCGGTGAGATGTGATGAGAGTCGCTATTTGGGTTGGTGGAAAAGAGCACCTGTGTTACTGGGTACTTGCTGTCTGCCCCATATGTTATGGGTCCCCATAACAAGAGGGTTGTTGTTTGCCTATCTTGTTTTTTGCCTATCACCTTGTCTTTTACCAATTATACTGGCATTCATTGTTGGATAGAGGCGTGCGTACTGATGGATTGCTTCGAGTCACATGCCCCGCCCATCTTTATCTCCTTGTCTTTATATCAAGAGATATTGACTTATCATTCTCTATAAGCAGTTCACTGCTAGCTCTCCTCGATGTATTAAAGCTCTGATCCCAGATCGCTCTTGTAAAGTACGGAGGACTTTCCGTTCAAATTTATCGATTATGATTTCTAGGGTATCTGTTAGAGCCCAGGTCTCGCATCCGTTTATCGAAACTGGTTTCATCATGACTAAGGTTGTACAGTTTCAAATGAATTATCCTGTACATAAAAAAATTACCATATATCATCAATGATAAATTATTATATTCATTGTCATCATCTCAGCGCCTTTAATTGCTACATAAATTTACTAACAAACCATAAAAAAGTCAATAACTAAATATCATTATTAATTGTAATGACAATGATAACCATTGGTTTTTGCCTTTAAGATCGAACAACACAACATAAATTTATTCACTATAGCCCTTGAAAAATAATTAATAAGTCATTTGTTTTTGCTCATAATTTCAAAATAAATTCAAATAATCAAAGATGAACATTTAATTAGAAATGGGTGTCGGATGTGTGAATACGTGAGCGACCTACGTTATCTCAAAATCCGCCAATAAATATTAAAGTTCTCATATGTTCCAGATGCGCATTGAAACTTGCTTCCATTCATGAAATTTCACTTCCATTCATACTGCTTTAATCACTTGGGATCTCTACACTCTCTTACTCGAGACATAGGTCATCGACATGGCGTGTAGCCTTTGGGTCCGTATACAATTGAGATACGATTAAGTAATTAACTAAAAAATAGATAAATAAAGGTATAGTTTATTATTTAAATGTTAAAAAAAAAAAAAAAGCGGTGGCCTTTCTTCCGTGCATATTTCCCCAGGTACAATCACAAGCCCAAACCAGATGGCAACAGCCTGATGGATTCGACCCCTGGGACACCCGCCCACTCAGGGTTCGAGTGCCATCATTATCCGTCCGTCGTCCCACTGATCACAGCGTTCAATACTTCCTACTATCAATGAGGCACCATTAGGCATATATATACTTCATTACTGTCATGAAAGCATTCGATTGTATGCGGCGACCTCGTTCTTAGGGGGTTGGAAAATGATAAAGGTTCTACCTGACAGATATCTGTCACGTAGAACCTTCATCTTTTTCCATGAGTTGATATTACTGCCATCTATGGAGCAAAATCTGATATTACGAGAGTATATGTCAGTTTACACGAAGTAGCTGCGTCAGCTGTCACTACCACCATTACCATCTCTACTTTAGACTGAACTATCACCGTCAATTAGATGATTGTTTAATAGTTCGCTTAGTGATCGACAATTGTCCTTTTTTTAAAATATATTTATTAAAATTTAAAACTGAATATTATAATACGTTCAGTAAATTTGATCTCAGTTATAATGGAATGAAACATGCGACTAGAGAACTACCCATTAGTAGCACTCTAATGAAGTTTTTACACCAGCTGGTCTCGTGGCTATTTTCTTTTTAAGCACCATGGAGGACTGTTGGAAATAGAAGAGGATGGAAACTAGTGGGTTTGGGTAGTAAGGGAGTATAATGGAAGGAATGATATCGGGCTAGATCGGTTACATATGGAACATTAAGGTCTTTATGTATGATTTTATTTGTGACAAAGTAAGGAGCATTGAGGATATTAGATTGTAAGGATTCTATACTAATGAAATTCGAAGGTTTAGTGGAGCCCCAAAGTTCAACTCCATTTGTCCAGATTGGCCATATTAGTCATGTAGATTAGTCTTTTGTTATGAGTTGGAAGTTTAGACTGTTTGTCCAGTAAGTGCTGTAATAGTCGGAATCTGCGTGCAGTTTCCTGGCTTTTCAGTCTTGTGTGAGGATTCCAGGTTACTTGTTTGTCAAGATGTAGTCCAAGGTAGCGGATCTGTTCTACAGGGATAAGATCAACATTATTAATGGAGCCCGGTAGGTTTACGATGAAGGGTAAGATTTGAAGCGATTTATTTTAATCTTCCATTACGATACCATTCTTCGAGGGCTGTGATATGAGATTGGAGAGTTTGGGATGCAATTAAAGGGTTATTATTAACAGCGAGCACACATGTGTCATCGGCATGGTGAGGATTGTGTTAGGATTGGTTGGGATGTCAGTATTGTCCAATCCTTACAATCCAAAATCCTCAATGCTTCTTTACTTTGTCACAAATCATCCATAAAGAGCTTAATGTTCCATATCCGATCTATCCCGAACCAGTTATCAATCCTTCTATTATTAACCACTAACCACCCAAATTCTAATCTTGCTCCTGACTGTCCGCTGTGGCGATGTAAAAGAATTGCCTCGAGATTTTCTAATGACGAAATGTCATTAGAGTGCTACCAATGGGTCCCTACAAGCCTCTATCATGCCATAATAATATAACATCAAATTTACTATTTGTATTTTTAAGTAAATTTTTATTGGTCATAATTCCTTAATTTTCGAATTGAAATGTATTATAAAAAATGTTTATCTAGTTTATTAAGTATATGCAAGCATTTTAAAAAGTGACCAAAACATTAGAAAACATAAACAAATGTTTAATAGATTAGTGTAATTACAGAGATTAAATGACCTGAAGATGGGATTAAAGATTCAGAAAAGTTTTAAAAATCGATTAAGTTGTATTTATAAAAAAAATCTATTAGAAGGAGTTTCCCCTAAATATTCAAATACTTGTAACAAATAATGTTTCTAATTATCAATCGATAATTAAAATTTTTAAATGTTGGTTCTGTAAATTTAATTAAATACAGTTGTAAATACTATTTGTCCTTCTTTATTTAAACTTATACAATACGATAGGTAATACTTTTTTTTGTACTACAGAAGAAAACAAATCGAGAGGTACCTCTGTAAAAAAAAAAAAAAAAAAAAAAAAAACTATAAGAAGCAGTTTCCCCTAAATATTCAAATACGTGTAACAAATGAAGTTTCTAATTATCAATCGATAATTAAAATTTTTAATTGTTGGTCCTGTCAATTTAAGTAAATACAGTTATAAATATTATTTGTTCTTCTTTATTTAAACTCATACAATACGATAGGTAATACTTTTTTCTTGTACTACAGAAGAAAACAAATCGATAGGTACCTCTGTAAACTGTGTTCAATCGATCTAGTATCGACAAACCGTTTAATCGAAATCAGAGCTCCTATGTCCGCAGTCTTATATTTTATAATTATGATGAAAACATGAAAAACAGTCATTCATTTCATTTGATTTTCAGGAACTAAACTTGCCTCCATGAATCTCTATATTTTATTTTTTTAAATTTATATCCAATCCGAAAATGTACTACATTTAAAATACGTAGGAATGATAAAGAGGGGCCATCTTTGAAAATTAAATAGCAGAGACATTTGAAATTCCAAGCTTCATAATAATTAATTAACTGAGAACCTGGAGATGCTTATAGAGAAAATTAAAGTTGAGACATTAAATTAAAGACACTTCAAATATTGTTAAATAAAAGAGAATATAAATCATCTCCTCTACTGGGATTGGCTCTGGTTTAAACCAACTTTCTTAGTAATTGTTCAATCCTCAATGAGTTATCTTTATTTAGAGTACTGTACCTAATTGAACCGGAGAGAAGCAGAAGATAAAGTGCAGGGTAATATATTAATATATTATTTATAATATATTTTCTTGTAGACTGTCAACCTTCTTGTCAGTTACTTATGTATTGGACTGTTTATCAATTATAAATAAATAATACTTTGCGTTAAATATTGTATTTACAACAAATCCTTAAAAAAAAAAAAAAAAAAGGAGGATATAAGATAAATAATTAATGAAAATACACAAAAATATTCAAATAATTGGCTTTTCTCAAGTTATACAGTGATTATTATCAATGTAAAATATTTTTATATAATTGCAGAAATTTGTCGGGGGGTGCGGTCAGTAAAGAACGACATAAATAAACAAAACCATATTTATTATTAATGCCCTTGGCATAAATAAGTAATAATTAATTAAGGCATAAAATAAATAAATATGTTTTTTTTTTATTTATGTTGTTCTTTGCTGACCTCACTCCCCGACAAACTTCTCCAATCATTAATCTACGGTCAACTATCTACACCTTATTATTTTTATATAATTATGAATAATTTAAATCTAACAGTACATATAAAAATTGATAAGATTTAATTAGGGGCAGTGGTAGCAGCGTGGCAACGCGCCTGTCAGCGGAACCAAAAGGTTACCAGATCGAGTCCTGGTCCCACCCAGGCTTTATTCAAGCATAAAATAATACAAATCTCACCCACAGGCTCCCCCCCCCCCCACGGCCTTCGTGAGGCCCGTTAGCCAACGAGTGGCACTCACAAAAAATAGGCGTGGGAGTGACGAACCCACCCTATGAAAAACCACGTCAAGAAACGCGCGATGTATTCCCTCATTCATCGCTGGAGGACTTAGGCCTCCATGGTCTGTCGCCCGTAAAATAATAATAATAAGATTTAATTACTTCTAATATAATTATTTGTAGATGAACTGGATAATAAATAGTTTACTCGTCGTCTAAAATATAGAAATAAACGGTAGTAAGAAGTATTAAGTGTATTTTTCTTGAAAATAAATTATAAAATAGTATATCCTTTGCTTATAGTAAACTAATGAAAATTTACATTTTTTTATGCAATAAAATACAATTTGTTTTTAAACATATGTATTTTTTATCTAATTATTACGTTGAGAAAGATTATCCAGCATTCATTAAAAAAAATATATCGCTCCAGGACAATCAATCAAGTATGAACTTAATTATTTTATTTACTGAGGTACTTTATTTTTTTTAATAATTC
>NW_027107176.1:396104-398566 GCF_000696795.3 Halyomorpha halys
AATATTAATAAATATATAATATAATTTTAATAAAACCAAAAGAAAAATTACTAAAGACATCAGAAACGGTTATATATAAATTTTCGTTTTTGAAAATCATAATTTAAGTTGATAACAGCCCAGCTACAACTCATGATTAATGAAGAGCCCTCTGAAGCATTCATCACTTCTCAAGGCTTATGTGATAATCTTTCCAGAGCTATATTAGGCCAATGCCAAATGAATAATTATAAAGCATGCTATTTTATTTAATAACGAAAAAAATTAGAAAATAAAATTTTGGAAGAAGGTAGTTGACCATATGAAGTAGATTGTCGGAAGATAGCCCTGGTAGTAGTCTATAAAAGTACAGAGTAGTAGAAAAACTATTTAATTTTTTTAAAATAAATATTTTAATTTCTATCCATTTTAGTCTCAAAATCTTTTAATTTAAGTCCGACGTTTCGGACAGTCCGGCCATCCTCAGGGACCATCTACTACAAAAAAAGCTTTTATTACAAGTATGATCCTTAAAAATTTCAAAATACTTAACATTATTATTTATAATTTATCTTACATTAATACAATTTTGGAATTATATAATTTAAAAACTCTAACTCCATGCAGGCTATTCTGCCCAGGTCAAAACAACAATTTCTATGAAACATTAAAAACATTAGGTAAAATATATTTTTTCGTTAATAAGTATATCCCACATATATTTAATTATCTGATTAGTCAATATTCACTTAAAACCAAAATTAAAATCATTTATGACAGTCACTATTCCTTAAAAACTTTTATCACAACAATGCTTGTAACCTACCTAAAATTATTTATTATAACTACACTTTTTTCAATTTTCCTCTTTATTTGATTAGTAAAATTTCTATCAAGGCTAATTATAATTATCCACATTCAATTTATCCTATATTACTCATAAATTAATTTTACTTAATATCTCTGCATAGTGTTGGTTTAAATTTCTTGTATCTGTTTTGAAATTCACTGTATAATCAATATTTCCAGATATGTAAATGGATTCAAATATTTTCCCTTTGAATGTATTATTCTCTTTATGTAAAATCATTTTATTTTCAAAAATCAAAAATGTGCTGGTTTTTGGTTGCTTGCTGTACTAGTGCCGTTTTATTTGGATCCTTCTCCTTGTTTTTCAAATCATTATTGTGTTGGTAAATTCTGTTACCCAATAATTGCTTTGTCTCACCTATATATGTAGCTGGAATGATTTCTTAAAATCTTCAGATAGTCCTTTAATATAATTGAATCCATACATTTTTTTTATTTTTTATTTTATTATTTACTATTTAATGTTAACCAACGTTTCGCTCCACTTTGCAGGACTTCGTAAGGGCTAAATGAAAACAAGATACAAACTTTTTTTATCTCAAGGTATCAACCACCTATGGTACATTATTTCCTTAATTCCCGAAATTTTTATTGGTCATAATTTCCTTAATTTTCGAATTGGAATGTATCATAAAAAATGTTTATCTAGTTTATTTAAGTATATGCAAACATTTTAAGAAGTGACCAAAAAATTAGGAAACATAAACAAATGTTTAATAGATTAGTGTAATTACAGAGATTAAATGACCTGAAGATGGGATTAAAGATCCAGAAAAGTTTTAAAAATCGATTAAGTTGTTTTTATAAAAAAATCTATAAGAAGCAGTTTCCCTTAAATATTCAATACGTATAACACATAAAATTTCTAATTATCAATCGATAATTAAAATTTTTAATTTTTGGTTCTGTAAATTTAACTTCATCATACATTAATATGCACATCACCCACAGAAAGTTGTGTATGGTATTTTAATTTTTACCTGATATATGAGTAAAATTGATATTTGATATCTTTCTTTTATACGCTGGACTTTCTTTTATGTCTAAATCCCGACAAGGAAGGGATAATCGGGATTCAAATGTACTTATGCATTGTATTCTATCCTATCTATAATGGAATATAATGCATTATATTATATCCCATCTATAATAGAATAGAATATATAAGTAGCAATATAACCTATTAGGTCCGTATTGATCGGAAAAAAAATTATTTATAAGTTCTCTCTTACAAAATATATTTGCACATACGAAAAGTCATCTTTTCATCATAACTTTATATAGACCATTACAAAGTAAATATTTTGTATTTCCAATATATTCTGTATCAAAATAAATTGTATAACATTAATATTATAAGCTTAATATAATTAAGCACTAGTATCTATGAATGATGAGTCACATTTTCATTTTTTTTTTTAAATTGTTGTTGAAAAACTATTTTTTGTTTAATTCTATGGTATTGAAATTAAAACATTTAAATTTATATATAATTTTTGTTTTAGTTAGATTTCTCTCCCAATGCGAATAGAAAAGCGCCACAGGGTGCGGGCCGATATATTACCCCTAGCACTAAATGGGTTAAATCTACCAATATAGTTGAATACTTTATG
>NW_027107176.1:398699-404228 GCF_000696795.3 Halyomorpha halys
TATATTTTTTTAAATATCTTGAGACTAGTATTTATTTATTAAATAAATCAAATAGTATCCTTGTTAAGTCTCACACTCTTTATTATATCAATAGTCAACGTTCCGGCCATCCTTAAGGGCAATCTAAACATTTATCAGCTTATTATGTATTCATTTGTAACAATTTTAACAACATTATTATTAATAATTATACCATACCTTAAATATAAATTCACACCCCAAATCAAAATTTAAAAATGGTTTTACAGGCTATTTTGCCCAGGTCATCAATTACAAGTCAAAATCAACCTATGAAAAAGTCAATTAATACGGAATTATATTAATTATTAATAAGCTTACCTAAGCTTATGTCTAGTTACCTATTTTTTTCACAACTTCATTAATTTTTAAAACTTCAACTATCATTCAATTCAATTCATATAAAGAAATTATTTATAACCTTCCATACACTCAGGTCAGGCTTATTAATAATTTGATTCAAATTGCATTTTGGTCTCAATTTTTATTTATTCCAATTATTACAATTAATTAGTCACAAACATTTTTCCCATATTTTTCAAAAATTTATTTTAATTAAAATCTCTGCATAATGTTGGTTCAAATTCCTTGTTTCTGTTTTAAAATTTACTATATAATTGATGTTCTCTGATAAATTGACTCAAATATATTTCGTTTCAATATATTGTTTTCTTTATGTAACATTATAGTGTTATCAAAATCAAATTTGTGTTGCTGAATTAGTGCTGTTTTATTGGGATTCTTCTCATTATTTCTTGTATGATTTATGTGTTGACATCTTTTGTTCCCCCAAAATTGCTTAGGTTCACCTATATAGACAAATGAACAATTTAAACATGGAATTTTATATATCAGTACCGAATGACTATATAAAATAAATAAAATGAAGGTCCTTGAGGAAGGCCGAATTGGCCGAAACTAGACTATTGATATAATAAAGAGAGTTGAAATTTAACAAGGATACCATTTGATTTATATAATAAATGAAGAATATTATAAATAGAAAGGGGATTTTTATGTATGCCCGTAAATTTTTCCAACACTTCTATGTACATGTTTATATTTTCGATAAACATTTTCCGATATTTAAATTTTAAAGCAGCTTTCCTTTAAATATTTCATCATCTTTACATATTTTTTTAAAAATATATTTTTCTTATAACTGAGAGCGCAGTAGTAAGGCACTGTGCTAATTACTCCAAGGATTAGGGTTCCAATCCAGCTGTAGCAGGTAAGTATTTTTTATTTTTACTGTAACCGTGAGTTAACCCTATGGGTTCAGGAGGTCTCCTGTGATCCACCCAGACTCATGAAGAGGATATACATTTATTGAGAAAAAATCTGGTGGCTGAGCTGGTGGTGTTCTAAAAACAGTTATTGAACAAAAAAAAAATTATTTTTGTTATTTGGAATATTGACATATTCCTTAGATCGTACCATACAATATTGTTACTTTTTGACAGTTCTGCTTAATTCAGGATAGTAAAAAGAGGGACCGGGCCGGAGCAGAGAAAGAAACCCATGTCTAGGGTAATATTTTTTTAATACGTCCATTTCAAAATATGACCAAAACTTTTTTTTTCAAATGTACCAGTATTCAAGCAAAACAGCAATATTTCCATTTTTCCCAAACAATTTGCATAACTGAAAACATTTTTCTTATGCGTACATATTTTTTATTTCAATATTTCTTTTTTTTTATTTCGATAAAATTAATAACAAGGTGAAAAAAAATTATTTCAAATGGTAATTTCTTTTTTAACCAATATGAAATATTTGTAAATTAGAAAAACAAAATCATAAATAAAGTTACAACTAAGATAGTTTTATTTGATCAAATAAATAAAAAAAATTACATAATTGTAATTTTTATCAAATATTGCTCTTATAGTACCCTACTCCAGAAGAATAATAACACAACTACAATTTTTTTTTCGAAAGTGACTTTATAGTTTCAGCTCAAAAATGAATTAAGTAGAAGTTTATAAATCGACATAACTATACCTCTCTAGGTAAACTTTCATGAACAATCATGTTGACTTAAAACATCTAGTAAATGTACTTTTTAACTCACCATGACAATAAAGTCAATTTAACAGTTGGATCAATCTTCCAGACCAGCGATACGACATGAAATAATTAAGATAAGAATAATAATATGAATAATTAGTATTTAATATTTTTTGCCTGATCTCAAACTTTTAAATTTGGAAACATTAATACATAATTAGAAAATATAGCAATTCTAAATTATATTAAAAATAACTTAATAAGTAATTAATTTTAACTTATTTATTTAAAATCACTATATAACTTTAAAAATATTCATTAGGCAATATTGAATATATAGGACAATGGACTTATGGAATATCTAAAATTCACACTGAATTAATTATAGACACTGTGCAGAATTACATATATAAACGGCATATAATTTCTTCTAGTCTTGCCCAAACTCATTAAACCCTTTAATCACAGAAATAGTAAATTACACTAAAACTGCAACCCGTAGATACAAGCAAAAAAGATCTAACATATATTAATCTAAACATAAATCAAAGATATGTATTTTATTCTATCCAATGTTAAGTATTTTATTTTAATTTAATTATGTTTTTCCTTCGGTTCGTTTTACCAAAATGTAAAATAGAGTTTTTTATGTTCAATTAGTATCAGGAGAATTGTATTGTTTAAATGTACATCCTAAAACAATATGGTAAATATTGTACATTATATATTTATGTTATAAAAATATATTAAAAAATAAATAATATAAAATAGGTTAATAAAGGATAGTTTATTCGGGGATATAAAATAAAAAATATTACCACAAAAAAAGGTTTATTCGTTAACTAGATTGTGTATAATCAATTTGAAGAGTTAAGATATTATGTTTATATACGTGGTATGATATAATTTGTATTACATTAACATTAAGACGTTAAATACCTCGTTGAAGGTGTCCGAGACAAAGCGCTGTATGAGCGACGTCTTGCCGCACCTGGAGTCGCCTACGAGGACGACTTTGCAGTCGAGCTCCTGCATGTCCTGCGACGAAGCGTCCATCGTCGACCGCGGCAGCCGACCGACTGGACTCGGGGCTGTCAGTGTCGTCGGTCGGCTGTGTTCGGCTATCATCGCCCGAGCGGTGACTGCACCCTTTTTTTCCGGACTTTTAGGCCAATGAAGGTGCCAAAGTTGAAAAGTCTGCCTGAATACGAACCCGTATGAAAAGTAAAATTAGAAACATCAAGCAGAACTTCTAAATACTAAATTGGGGGTTGCACGCGAATAGTAATAGGATAGCAGGAACAGTCGCAGTCACAAATATGGTATGAACAAATATTTTCTGTCCTACATTTTTAACATACTGAATTGTAAGCCTAAAAAATCAGATACGTTTATTAATTGAGGTGCTAAAAAATTTAGAAATTTTTTAGAAAAGCGAAAAACTTCCAATTGATATCCAGATCAGTGTTTAGATATTTTTGTTATTTGTATTGAAAGATCTATTATCCATAATTATTTAACGGCAGTTTCACTATTTCAGTAATTTGAGGATTCGGGAAATTTAAATTTTAGATGGAGCCGATTTTGAACCAAACTGAGTCATTAACCACCATTTGCAATGCAGGACACTGAATAATAAATCAGAAATGTAGTTTAGTATCTTTTAATAATACCCCACTTATTCCTGTTGAACAGATCCGTTACTTAGGACTAAATCTGGACAAACGACTGACATGGAATCCTCATACAAGACTGAAAAGACAGGAAACTGCTCGTCGATTCCGACTATTACAACATTTACTAGACAAACGGTCCAAACTTCCAATCCATTACAAAAGACTGATCTACATGACTGTTATAAGGCCTATTTAGACATACGGAGTTGAGCTATGGGGCTCCACTAAACCATCTAATTCCTCTCGAATCAAATCCTTACAGTCCAAAATCCTTAATGCTCCTTACTTTGTCACAAATCAAGTCATCCATTTGGCCAGAACCAGATACCAATCCTTCCATAATAAACTTCCCAACCACCCAAACCAACTCGTTTCTAGCTTGGCTTCTCCTTCACTACCTAAACGTCTGAAAAGAAGATGGCCTCGAGATCTTCTCCTTTAGAAATGTTTTTCTAGTTCTATCAATGGGTAGATTCTCCACATGTTTTTATCATGTCATAATATCACTAACAGCAAATTTACTTGATGTGTATATATGTATACAGTTGTAAATATTAATAAATAAATTATTAAAAAAAAAAAAGAAATGTACTGTTAATTAGTAAAAAACAGAAATAATTTTTTTTCTTGGTGAAATTTCAAGATAAAAGGCGAACAAACGATAAAAGTAGAAAAGAAAAATTAAGGTGACTTCAAGACAATTTTAATTGAATATAAGATATAATTAATTTTAAAAAAACAATGCACTAAAAAATGAAGGAATAGTTATTTTCCACTCGGGTCCAAAAGGTTTCTTTCAAAATATTGTCAACATATGACAATTATGCTGGACAAAGAGATACTCCTACTGGTGTCAAATCATATTTGGCATTTTCCCTATTTTCTGATATCGTTGAGATAGTCACCTCGCCCCTAAATTCAATATCATCTCCAAATGTGGTTACAATGGAATTACAATAGAAAATTAAAAAGTGAAAACATGAAAAGGAAATCCAAAACATACTGACATTAAAATAATAAAACCTAAGTCATGCTGGTGAAACCTTATGTGATCAAAATGGAGGTTAGACGGAGCTGGTTTTGCAACAAAGGCTTCACTTTGAACGCAATTTTCACAAAGAAGTAGTTGGTTCTGCCTTACCTCTCGGCTGTATGATGTAGTGTATCGAGAAAAAGATATAAAAAAGACATTTCAAAAAATGTGAATGGAGCTGGTTCTGAAGCTACACGCCTCCATTCATGTAAGTAACAGATATAAAGTGACTACTGATACTAATGCCTGGACCCTTTCTACTAAACAAAAGACTAGCATGGAATTCACATACCATACAAGGACAAGCTACGTTTTCGGCAGTTATATAGACTACTGAACAGAAATTTCTATCATTAAACTGAAAAAAAACTATTCATCTACAACACAATACTGATAACAATCTGGACAAGTTTCGAACATCAAACATCCCCAGTTCTTCGAACAATAATCCATGTTCCATATTACGTAACGAATAAAACCTTACACCATAATCCCAACATCCCTTATTTCCTAGAAGTTACACCATTCTAATCCAAGCTGGCGATGCCAGTTTCTCCTCTCGAGTCGTTAGTGTATACTGCTCAAGCTCTCTCACTCATTTCACTCTCTCACTCATCTCCGCAGGCCCGCAATATTAGTGACGCGGCTGAGAGAATAGCGCTGGGACCACTTAGAGCGCTGCTTTGCCTTCCGTATGCGGGTGGAAATACTTTATTGGGAGTAATTAAGCAAAAAGCTCCAACATAACCGTATGAACGGTGTGACAGTATAAAGTACGAACCAATAAATTAT
>NW_027107176.1:406138-446825 GCF_000696795.3 Halyomorpha halys
TTTTTTTTTACCGCACCCGGACCATATTCCTTTCATATTTTATGATCGCATGTTTTGAATCGATTTATTTTACCTTTTCGGATATCTAACATATTGTGATCCTTTGATGTTTACAGGGGTGCTAAAAACGAAATAGATTTTATGATCGCGTGCTTTAGAATAGATTTATTTTAACTTTTCGGATTTCTAACATATTGGGATCCCTTAATATGTTTACAGGGAAGCTGAAAATGAAATAGATTTGTCAGATCTATAAGACTTGTAGATCTGTAATATCTTGAAATAGATTTGAAATTTGATGACGCACTTTCGAATCAATTATTCCAACTTTTCGGATTTCTAACATATTGGAGTTTCTTAATATGTTTTTGGAGTTGCTGAAAATTAAAATTAGATCGATTTTATGATCGTGAGCATGCGTATCATATTTACTTTTCGGAATTCTAATATATTTGTGTATCTTTATATTTGTTCAGAAGTTAGGAAAATGAAAATCTATAGAATTCCGAGAACATATAAGGGGTCTCCCTAACGTCAAATCCGTAAAGTAAAAATAAATCTACAAGCAAATTCGTGATCATAAAATCGATATAATTTTAATTTTTGGCATCTCCGAAAACATATGACGAGACTCTAATATGTAGGAAATCCAAAAAATTAAAATAAATCGATTCGCAAGCCCGCGATCAAAAAATCGATTTTATTTTAATCTTTAGCACCTCCGAAATCTTATAAGGGGACCCTAATATGGTAGGATAACTGCTAATAGGGTTAATGAATTAGTTATCAGTTATTATATACAGCTAAAGTTAATTTTAATTAGTCCTAGTTGCCATGTGTGTATGGCTAGAATAGTTTTTAGTTGTCCATTTCAACTAACAACTAATTTAGTTGTAAGAATTACTAACTAGCAGTCAAGGACTAAATCAGTTACAGTTTTTAGAGGAACTAATTCTGATAAATATTTAGCTATTAGTTTGTTATATTAGATAGTTAAATATTAGCCAGCTAATACCCTATCTGGTTGCTATTGATAATGTCTTCTGATAATATTGACGGTATCATATTCAATACTTTATCTATCACAATTTTTTTACTCACTGATTGGCGGAAGTAACGTATAGACGCAATACTCTTTAGATGATATTATCGGAATAGCGATACTTTCTATTCGATAATATCGTATATCGTTACTAAAATGTAAAATTATGGTGTCATATTATTATTATGGTATATCTTATTAAAATTATGGTATCGTATTGTAAGCAAAATTATGGTTATTGTAAGGAATATCAATACTTTGGTTGTATCACATCATCCCTAGGAAGGCTAGCGGAGTATCACTCCCACTCTCCCAATATAATTTAAAAGCCCAAAAAATTTGGAAATTTATGAACCAAAGTCAAACTGCGAAAACCGTGGTAAAGAACTTTACTTTGCTACGTACTGCCTTGAGATTTAATCGGGATACCAGAATAATCGCTGAAGGCAATTATCCAAAAATAAGTTAATTAATTAAATATTGAGTCCTAAAAAACTATTATTATGATTGGATTCTTTTCCAAAGGCTATTTGTGTGCTTACCAGTTTACCAATTAAATACCTTTATATTTATAAAATGTTGTTACCATTAATTATATAGTATAATAAAGGGTAGTATATTGGGTTATATAACAGTATATAAATCACATAAAGAGATTAACTATTTATTTACAATTTATTTCTATGATTAAAATGGTTGTAATGATTCAAATAAACGGTTGTCATAAAATATCGATTATTACATTATTACTTGTTGTTTAATTTATACTTATAGCTGCTGATGCCGTGGGATGTAGTTCCGTAGGTGTCGTCTCGTTCATAAGGGATGTCCAGGTCTCGTGGCCCTTCTTACGACTTCGTCTGGTCGAAGTGCATCTTGCTCCGCTCCGGCTTCTGCTGCTCCTCAAGCCTGGTCCTCTATCGTTCTGTTCTCAAGCGTTCCTCTTCACTGTTTTTTTTCCTAATCTCATTACCCTACTCCTTTTCTCCCACTTCCCTTTTAGGGCGTTGCCTTATTTTTGAATCTCCTTTCTCATTGGCCATCGGTGACCGGTAGGCGTCCCCTTCCTCAGGCTCTAGACTGGGTGAGAAAGTTTGACATTTCCAGGAAGGGCCAGCACCTGCTTAATTTGATTCCGGTCCCTCGTCAAACCTGTCATTTTTGTTAGAACACTTAAAGGTTAGCCAATCTAATTTTCTCAGGGAACTCTGGTAGTGTGGCAAACTTAACACAGATGTTTTCATATCCGGGGACGCCCTAAAAGGTTCATAGAAGGATACCCTGACCAGGTATAGGGGTAGATGACGAAACACCTTAATAATACCCAAAATTGTCAAAAGATCAATACATATCAACTTATAGGATTGCTAATATTTAAAACCATTGGCAATATCTTTTAAATGAAAAATTGGAATTTTATAGATACAATGCTATTTTTGAATTTTCTAACCTCTAAACCCTCAGTGAATTGGGAAATCTGGTCCGAAAATTTTAGATTTTGCTTCTTCTTCCTCCAACAAACTGTTTTAGCATCTTTCCTGTCGTTCTAATTTTTTTTAGATCACTTTCCTTTGGAACAGTAGCGACGCTATCTATCAGCGACCAACAGAACAAAGATCTTTAGCGCTTCCCAAGAATGAGCACCACTCATTTCTGTATAAGTTTTTTGTGGTGTTTATTTATTGACTGTACTATTAATAATTTAATAGTTTTATGTATGAATCATGTCAATATTATTACAATTGTAAATTTATTACTTCAATAAATAAACTTTATTAAATATAATAATAATTATGTTAATAATTAAGTAATTATGATATTAATTAATATGATTATTATGTTATTAATTACGTAATGAATTAAAATAATAATTATGTCCACAAGTAAGTACTATTTCGGCTTACTGAAACATTTAAATAGCAGGGCTATTTACACACAAAACACAAAGATACAGTTGTATAAGACCCTGGTGAGACCAGTTCGGTTACAGAGATTTTTAAGGATGATCAACCATCTAAACGTGAATGATTTTTTTAAATTTTATTATCCTCCTTGATCCTTGATATTCCATTCACACTTTGAGATTCTAATCATCAATCGTTATCTAGTTATGAAATTAGAATGATCGTTGTCATTCCCTAGCCCTGTCACCAGGATGAGGCTGGGGCCGTCCATAGCTCAGTGGTTAAGACACAGCCTTACCAATTTGATGTCTGTTGGCGGTGCCGGTTCGAATCCGGCCTGGGACGTTGACTTTTTCCATTGCGTGGCGGTCCTACAAAATGAAGAACTTTGACTCCCAACTATGGTTAGGCAGTATAGGACTCCAATGGGAATCTTGGCCGAAAAAAAAAAAAGATGAGGCTGTTACTTTAAAAGTCAATGGTATCAATTTCTTTTGTTGTAAACATAAAAAATGGCTGCAATCTTTCCAGTGTTACCTCAAGAATTTTAGATGGAATAAACCAAACACTACAGCATTCTTTGCATCTGTCACACAGTTTTCGATCACTCCATAGCTCTTATATATGTTGTCAATTCAATGTTATCAATGTTATCAATCCTATAAAATAATAATAAAAAAACTAATATATCCTCACAATAAAAAATTCGTACTGAACGGTGATCAGGACACACTTGAAGGAATCTGAAAAAATGTGGTCCCCATTATTCCGTTCTTTAACCTCGTCATTTGATTCCAGGATGTGAAAGAAATTGAAAAATGTGTGAGTATTCTTATTGTTTGTCATTCTCGAGTACTCAACTAAATCAATACTAATAAGACTTAAATTTTATATATTTCAGAACCTATTTACGTATTATTTATTTTTTTTAAATGTGTCTCTTAATGTAAATATGAAAAATGCTTCATTTGCCTCTCCCTGGACAATCGATACCCAGCCTCAATGGAAATTCTCAGGGGACTATGGAATGACCAGGAATAGAATAGAATTGAATTTATTAGTTAACAATTTACAATATTGTACAAATAATACATGTATAAATCACTTTGTTTCACCAAAATGAATCTAGTTTATCCTAACTGTACATTGATACATTATAAAGACAATAACTGTAAATAATAATACTTCATTACATTTTATAAGTTAATTAATTTATACCTACATCATCAATGAAACCATAACAAAAAGAAAACACAATTAATTGAACTAGCCAATAATTATCTCTAATCATAACACTTAATAGGTGTGTAGACCATCACAACTTGAAGAATTCCATGAATTGCATGCTGACATTATGAACCAATAAATCTTGTTAAGTTTTTCAATGTTATCAATCCGAAGTATGTCTTGTATTTTTTGTACATTACTGGGTGCAGAGAGAGGTACTTGTAAATATTGAGTGACCAGGATCCCGAAACCTGAATCCAGAATCCTGGAGTGACCAGGATGGTAATGGAAAGACAAATATTTTATTTTACTTCAATATTCACTATTAGGACCACCATAGATTTGACAAGTAGAATTTTCAATTAGTAGTTCAAGACAATAATGTTTATGAAATTGACAAACAAGGCATTATTATAATTTATATTCTTCCATGCCATAATTATATTACAAAAAAAAAAAAATTAAGGAAGAATGATATTTTCATCTCCCATCCAAAATGAAACAAAATAACACTTGACGTAACTAGTCCCAACTTGTCAGTTGAATGTTTTTTTTTTTTAGTAATGGGAATGTTTTTCCCAATTAAGTCAGTTAATCTTTATAAAACAATAATACTAATAGCTTTTGTTATAGTTCCTTTGTTTATATAATATTAACAAAATAATATTTGTTTATGACATTGGATATTATGTTATATGTTGGGTTTTATTGTGATAATAGTGAGAGTGCCTTGGGCATTTTAAGCAGGACAAGTATTTTGTCAGATTTTCAAACTAGGTTTCATGCTTAAAATCGTTTTTAAATTAAAATAAACATAAAATCAAAATAAATGGTTTATGTATATGGTAGTGATTTTGTGTGGATAATTTTATATAAGAAGAATTAAATATTTATGATTTTAAATTTTAAAAAATAGGTTTTTGACTTATATTTAATGAATGACCTGGGCAGAATAGCCTGCAAAAGTAATTCTAAATTTAACGAGAGAAAGAAATTATAATTGAAGATGTCCTTGAGGATGGCTAAAATGGCCGAAACGTTGGACTGTTGAAAAATAAAAAGTGTTGAGACAAAAAAGGATACAAGTTTTGATTTATTTAATATATAATTACCTTGTCTCAAGAAATTGAAATAATATAATTAAAATAAGCATATTTAATTAGAATTAATACAGTAATTAGATGCTACATTTCGTTTTACAACTCCTTAGTCGTATATTTTACTACTTAAAATAAGGTTTTTATAAAAGTCTATATCTTGAAACTATAATATTAAGTGTGTGCCAGTCATACCACCAAGAGAATAATTAAAAAGATCGAATCAACTTTAATTCTAAAAAAAAGTAATAACTTAATATCACCAAATTCTGAAAATGACTCAAGTTCATTATCAGATTAGTTAAACCAATAGATTTTAGAGAGCCCAAATTGTTTTAACAAAAAAATAGTATGAATTATTCTTATTATGTAAGGCCATTAAGAAGATTATTATGAGGAAAACATAAATGGAATTGGTTTGAAGATTATAAACATCATTTTGTATTTTTCAGATTTTTCCAAACTATTTTTATCACATGAAGGCCACACCACATAACTCATCTCCCTTGTTCCTAGGAAGGATACTTATTCATTTTTCTGGACACTATATATTTTTTTTTACTCATTTATATTTCTGTGTATCCTTTATCCCTTTTAACATATGTTTCATTTTCTTTCTAGCCCATTGTATCATATACATAATTTTCTTTCATAAATTTCATTATGTTGTTTTAAATTGTTTTTTATTATTTTAGACAATACTTAAATTTTTTATTATGTTAATTTTATTATTCTACTCATCATTTAAATTTTATTCAGCACCTTTCATTATGTTTATTTCTATATTTACTTGAATATAGTCTGTTTTTTATTTTTATTATTTTTGTTTAATTCTTACCTCTACAATATTACATTTTATCTTCTATAAGTATCAGTCAACTACTATCTATTTAATTTATTGTTATTTATACAATAACTAATACAAAACAGAATAAAACACAATAAACCAAAGTTTGTTTAATTTTTTTATTTTATTTTTATGGTCTCTGAATTAAGGTTGTTATCTTGTTTTGTTTTTCAGCTCTAATGAAGGCTTGGAGTTCATTCAAACATATCAGAAAGCTTAAGTTTCTTGAATAAGGATAAACTCTTGACATTATGTCTTCAGCAATGGTTTATATATTTTTTGAATTATGAGATAGATTAGATAAAAGCTAGAGAAAATGTAGTTGGTGATTATTTATCGAGATTTAATAATCAACAATTAATAAATAACAAGTCAAATGTATCATAAATAAATCAAATGACAATAATTCACAATTTGGAATCAATAATTTACAATTTTCAAAATTAAAAAATATCAATTATAATTTTAAACTTTAGGAAATTTATACATTGTTAATTGTCAATTGTTAAAATATATAAAATAAATTTCTTTAAATAAATCAATTAATATCCAGGTTAAGTCTCAAAACATTCTTTACTATTTCTTTAAAAATCCAATTTTTCGGCCATCCTCAAGGACATTCTTAAATATAAATTTACACCTGGCATCCAATTATTTAAAAAAATTTTGCAGGCTATTCTGCCCAGGTATGTTGATAAGAAAGTGATAATAATATTAAGCAGTTTTGTAATTAGAAGTTTTAAAAATTAATGACGTAGTGACAAAATAGGGTGATTTCCTTGAGGATGGCCGAATTGGCCGAAATTTTCAACTCCTAAAGAAATAATAAAGAATGTTTTGAGACAACCTGGATACTAATTAATTTATTTAAACAATAAAAACCAGACTCAAGAAGTTAAAAAGATTATATATGAAATTGCACAATTCTTCAATTGTTAATTTAACTAAGCAAGAAAATTTTAAATACTTAATAAATCACAGAAATGTATTGAAAAGATAATGAAAGCCCAATGGTGCCGATCTCTACCGAACCAGTGCTGATTTCTCCTGATCCCTAGACTCCTAGCGACACGTGTGGTGTACTTGATTTGGAACATAAATACTGGACTGTGCAAGTGCCTTCCAGTTTGATTATGTGTTGGAATAAACCTATTATATTAGTGGTTAAATAATTCACATATAAATTTCACAAAACCTTTTATTTTACCAGTGAATATATTTCTCTAAATGTAGAAAAAAAAAAGAAAAAGAAAAACCATTCTAATACTTAAAATTTGAATTTTTTTTAGTTAAAAGAAAAAACATTTCTATAGACTTAGTATTAATAAGTGTATTCAATAAATGTTCTATTCATTTTTTTTCTTTTTACAATAGATATATGGTGCCCCTCAATTATTTCCATCACTAAGAATGTTTTGATTATTGACCTGGATACTAATTAATTTATTTAAACTATAAAAACCAGATTCAAGAAGTTAAAAAGATTATATATGAAATTACATAATTCTTCAATTGTTAATTTAACTAAGCAACAACATTTTAAATACTTAATAAATCACAGTAATGTATTGAAAAGATAATGAAAGCCAAATGGTGCCAATCTTTATCGAACCAGTGCTAATCTCTCCTGCTCCCTAAACTCTAGTAATGCATGCGGGGTACTGGGTTTGGAACATAAATACTGGGCTGTGAACAAACCTATTACATTAGTGGTTATAGAATTCAAATATACATTTCACTAAACCTTTTACTTTACAAGTGAATATATTTCTCTAAATGTAGGGAAAAAAAAATCATTTTAATCCTTAAAATTTGAATTTTTTTTTAGTTAAAAGAAAAAACGTTTCTATGGTCTTAGCATTAATAGCTACATACAATAAATGTTCTATTCATTTTTTTCATTCATTTATTTCCATCACTATTCGGGCAGACTGTTTGATGTCCTCATATCTTTTGTTTGAGACAACTTTGAAATGCCTCAATATTGTTGATAACATAATCTTGCCTTGATCATAAGAAAACTGTGAACCTAAAATAGAGGATAATACAATTAAAAATACCATAAAAACATGTTTTTCCACTTTTACAAATGAATAATTGCAATATCTAGTAGAATTGATTCTTATTATACTCTTATTAATAAATCACTGACAAGGTTGCCTGATTTAAGCTGTTTTATATATATGGAAAGTCATGGGGCTATATTTTAATTTTCCTAGGAGTATTTTAATTACAAATATTATTTACTGGTTGCGCATGGAGTCCACTAATGTAAAAGATTCTCCTAATTCTGTAATTAACACGTTGACTGCCAACTACAAGTTATCTGGTAGATGGTGTTATTGCCTGTGACACCAACCTATGAGATAACTCGTAGTTTGCTTACTTGGCTTAATTGACCAAACTTAAATTGGCTTCCTAGACTGAAATCTTGAAAAGTACTGTGGTAGTCAACTTGTTAATTATTAGTCTCTGCTTGATATAGGTATCAGTGAAAGATTGAAGTTGCTAATATTTTCTTCATTATAATATTTATTTATTTATATTTAATAAAATGAATAGGTAAAGAAAGAGCAGTTCTTCAAGTGAAATTAAAATATTAAACAATTATCAATAACATTGATTACCTTTGCCACCTGTTTCCATTTGAAGTCCCTGGAATTCCTAGCTACTTCCTTAATGTTTTCCCCCTCCCCACTTTAACTACTGTTGTAAGTGATGTAAAACAAAATCAATCTTCCAGCATAAAAAAACTGAAAATCTTTACGTGGGTAAAAATATACAATTATAGTAATTTTATTTGTTTGGACATAGTCTATGTTGTGCTAAAATGGCAATTTAGCTTTTATTTATACTTAAATAGTAGACCCATTAAAGCTTCGCTATTGGTGTATTTGAAGATGTATATACAACAATAATTGAACTCTATTAGTACTATTGTATTCAAACAATTTATATTGACTGACCTATCAATGTGTAGTAAAAGATTTTACAGGAGTAAAACAAAGTTGATATTCATTTTTAGCACCTTGAGAATCCTTAAATCACAAATTTCTCTTTCTAATTTCTTAGAAGACAATTTCTTATTGTATGTTTAATTTTAATTGAACTTCATATTTTATTAATATTAAATTCTTGAATTGTTCCAAAAACTGGTAAAATACTTTCAAAACAAGACACATAATGTTATTGTTGTGGATTTAGGGAGGTTTTTATAAAGAAAGAGACAAAGAGAATGTTTCTAAAAAGATGCCAACAATTGGACTGAATCAAATAAAGGTCCCATGCCAGAGGAGCAGTGTCACCATCCACTGTTTTATTTCCAATAATATTTACAGATCAAATAATAATATCAATTTTCTACAATAATTTCCTTCCTAAAACTAGTATTATTATTTCCTTTGATTTATTACTTTGCTTATTTTTATTTATTCATTTTTTGTTTTATTTTTTAGTGCACACATTCCAATTACACCTATATTAATTTAATGTTTCACAAATACTTCATCGAGTCCTTAGTTCAAACATCCCCGATTGGTCTTCTGTCTTTTGTAGATGATTTGGACTTCTCTTCTATCGACTGCATCCAGAATTTTTATATTCAGGATTTTAATATTCACCAAAATACTCTCTGAAGTCATTATGAACATTAGGTTTGGCAATATTTGTTGTATTACTAAATCCCTTTTACTTTCTGAGTTTCTTCTTCTTCTTCTTGGTATGAATACATTTCTTACTTCCTTCTTCTAAATTATTTGTATCACAATAAATTTATCAATTTATGTTACAATAGTTACCATCTTATTACTTATTATTAGTAACTGTCTATTATTTAAGTATAAATCAAAGCTAAATTGCCATTTTAACTCGATATAAACTATGTCGCCATCAATAAACTATGTCCAAACAAATAAATTAACTATAGTTGTATATTTTAACATAAACATTTTCAGTTTTTTTATGCTGGAAGATTGATTTTGTTTTACATCACTTACAACAGTAGTTGAGGGGAGGAGGAAGATATTAAGGAAGTAACTAGGAGTTCAAGGGACTTCAAACGAAAACAGGTGGCAAAAGTAATTAATGTTATTGATAATTGTTTAATATTTTTTATTGTATAATATTTTAATTTCACTTGGAGAACTACTGTTTCTTTACCTTTTCATTTTCTTAATTATAAATAAATAAATATTATACTAAAGAAAATATTAGCAACTTCAATCTTTCACTGATACCTATATCAAGCAGAGACTAATAATTAACATGTTGACTGTCACAGTACTTTTCAAGATTTCAGTCTAGGAAGCCAATTTAAGTTTGTTCAATTAAGCCAAGTAAGCAAACTACGAGTTATCTCGTAGGTTTGTGTCACAGGCAATAACACCATCTACCAGATAACTTGTAGTTGGCAGTCAACGTGTTAATTACAGAATTAGGAATATCTTTTCCATCAGTGGACTCCATGCGCAACCAGTAAATAATATTCCTAATTATATTACTTCAATTGTAATACCCTTATGTAATAACTTAAAATACTCCCAGGAAAATTAAAATATAGCCCCATGATTTGCCATATATATATATAAAACAGCTTAAATCAGACAATCTTGTTAGTGATTTATTAATATAATAAGAATTAATTCTGCTAGAAATTGGAATTATTAATTTGAAAAATAGGAAAAACATGTTTTTATGGTATTTTTAATTGTATTATCCTCTTTTTTAAGTTCACAGTTTCTTATGATCAAGGAAAGATTATGTTATCAACAATATTGAGGTGCTCCAAAGTTGACTCAGACAAAAGATACAAGGACATCAAACAGTCTGCCCGAATAGTGATGGAAATAACTAATGGGCATCATATATTTATAGTAAAAAGAAAAAAATGAATAGAACATTTTTGTATACACTTATTAATAATAAGTGTATAGAAATGTTGTTTTTATTTTTTACTAAAATAATTTTAATATACTTGAAAAAAAATTCAAATTTTAAGTATTGGTTTCTTCTTGCTTTTTTTTTTTTCTACATTTTGAGAAATATATTCACTTGTAAAGTAAAAGTTTTTTGAAATGGATATGTGAATTCTGTAACCCCCATTAATGTAATAAGTTTGTTCCAACACAAGTCAAGACCATCATCAAACTGAAAGGCACTTGCACAGTCCAGTATTTATGTTCCAAACTCAGTATCCAGCATGTGTTACCAGAGTCTGGGGAGCCGGTGAGATCAGCACTGGATCGGTAGAGATTGGTGCCATTTGGCCAACAAGTTTCTAAAATTTTGTTGCTCAAGTTTTTAAATTAATTAGTATCCAGGTCAATTCTCAAAGCATTGTTTATTATTTCTTTATAAGTCTAAAGGTTTGGCCAATTTGGTCATTCTCAAGGAAATCACCCTAATTTTTAAAACTTCTAACAGCAAAACTACTTAATTTATACTACTAGGCAGAATAGCCGGAAAAAATTTTTAAATAATTGGATGCCAGGTGTGAATTTATATTTAAGATTACCCTTGAGGGTAGCCAATTCGCCGAAATGTAGGACTTCTAAAGAAATAGTAAAGAATGTTTTGAGACTTAACCTACTAATTAATTTATTTAAAGAAATTGATCATTATATTTTAACAATTTACAATTAACAATGTATAAATTATCCTAAGTTTAAAATTATAATTAATATCTTTTAATTTTGAAAATTGTTGATTATTGATTCCAAGTTGTGAGTTCTACCATTTGATTTATTTATGATAAATTTGACTTATTTATTAATTGTTGATTACTAAATCTCAATAAATAATCAGCAGCTAAATTTTCTGTAGCTTTTATATAATCTATCTCATAATTGAAAAATTTTTAACCATTGTTGAATACCATTGTTGATAATAACAGAAAAATAAAATCATTTACATTGAGATGATTTATCATTCTTAAAAAAGCTTGTCACTAAAATTGGACATGTACAGATAGAACATATCATTTAGATTAATTTTTATTAATATATTCTTGTTTGAGAGTGGTTTAGTTTATTCAAAAACAAATTCGATCCTTTTTTCTCAACTTTATTCTTTTCAAAACCTTCCAACGTTTTGACACTCAGGTCATTTTCAAGGATACCTTTACTTTTTGGTCATTTTCTCTTTTAAAATTCTTAAAAATGCCGGCTAATTGCCTTTATCCCATCTATAACTTCTTCTATATAACTCTTTCTTAAATTTAAAACTTGTACTAACCACTTCTCTTCTTTCATTCATTTACATTTGCAAACTTTAAAAAGAACCTACCTTCAACCTGTTGAAACTTCTACTTCGAAGTTACATAGAAAATTATTTATTAAGCCTCGATTATATTGAAATATTAGTGGGTACTTTTTAAGCATAGTTTTAAATTGTTTAGAGTAAATAATATGGCTCACCTCAAAGGTTCTGACAACTTCCTCTTATCTTGTACATTATTACATTTGTTTCTGATGTAGTCTTCGAATTATGGATACTCCTATCTCCCCTGAATGTAATAATTGTATTTTGAAAATGAATAGAGACTTTCTTATATTCCTTTATAATAATTACCATGTGTTTCCTTGTATTGCTTGGTTTCGCTTTCAATTGTTGATGAACATCAATTTAAAAAGATAATTCGGGTAAAATGCATATTTTTTTGGAATGTGTTAACTAATCTAATTAATTTCACCTCTTGAATTAGGTAATCCACTCGATTCCCCATAACTTGTTATTACAGACTAAGTAATTTGTTCATATTAAGTTTTGAAAAAATATCAAAATAAACAAAACCTATGAACCAGCATTATCAACTGAAATACCCTTCAAGAAGTGCTGCCGATACATCCTACTAAAATTACCGTACTGAGCTTTAAAGGCGTTATAACTGCATTGTATTATATCGTATTATTATTTCTAAAATCTTTGTCTTTTCAACAATATACAATACCTCAATATTGCTATTCTTATTTATATATAATTCTCTAATCTGTTGAGAATTAGTGTAACAAAGGTTCACGTGTATGGTTCAATGATATAGGATAACTTGATAAGATAATAAAGAAATCCGAAAACTGAGAAAAGAAATTTACAAGAGCTCACATCGTATTGAAGCGTCGAGTAGTAAAGATCTCGGCAGTAATAAGACAGTGTTATGATTTCGTAATTTACAAATGATTTTGTAGCGACACCGCGACCTCCTGGTCTAGACTGTAACTGGTTGTGGACGGTTGACTTCAGACGGCATCTCCACTCAAGTCACCCTGATGAAGGCCTGAAATTTAGCTCGAAACGTCGGCAGAAATAATGAGTTTTGTTTATTTGTGTATCTTCTCTGAACGCACCTCGAACATTTCCTCAAATCAATCTACCGTCAATTATTAAGACGATACCTTTAATTATGTTTGTTTGAAGCAATTTACATTTCAGATTTTTACCAGAAGTAAAAAATTAAAAATATAAACTAATATAATATAATGAAAGGATTTGCGAAGGTGTTGGTGTAAGGTAATCCGACTCCAATTGATCATGTTAGGTTCCCTGGACCAGAAGGCCTCGAGAACACATGTTCAATGTAGGTAATAAGCAAAGAAGGATGGTTATCCTCGTCCTTCAGGGTACTATTCCTGTAGGTACGCAATGGATCGCAAGCCAGCCTTCGGGTCGTGCAGGAAGGTAGTTTCTTTGATAAATCCATGCATCCTTGCATTATTTATGGAATTTTACTTTTTAAAAATATGTACTTCACGAACTATTAAACGTAAATAGCTCTATTATGTCTCATATTTTAGTTAATTTACTCTACTTCAAATAATCTTCTCTTAGGTTTTCTAGTGTTTTTGGTAGTTTTAAAGGTAAAGAGCTCCGAAAAAAAATATATTATGGGTCTAGATAAATATTTTTTCAAAAATCCAACATTTTATACGAACAACTAGAAATTAACATATTGTGAGTTTATTTTGTTAAATATCATTAAAAAAAATTACAACTCCTACAAAGATAAACATTATTAACTATTCTATAGTAAATTTAACTGACTTTAATATGAGTGATGGCTGACATCTGTACGTCCAATGGTTTATGAAATAAAGTTATTCATAAATCAAACTTATTTTAGCAAATATTATGAAACCTACTCTTCCTACGAAGATAAAGCTCATAAACTACTTTATAGTACATTAAACTGGCTTTAATTTGAGTGCTAATAGACATCTGTACGTCGAATACAGATACAGATTTATCAAAATAAATTAACTAACTACTGACATTTCAGTACATTTTTATTAATTGTTGGTTTTTAAAAGGCTATATCTCGAGAACTTTTGGGGGTAAATTGCTCTATTAGAGCTAATATTTCAGCAAATTTACTCTTCTTTAAATAATGTTCTCTTAGATTTTTTTCTTTTCTAGTTTTATAGGTAGTTTTAAAGATATAGAGCTTCGAATGAAAAGTTAAGTTTTTGAAACAGCCGCCATTTTTTATTCCCCTTACCTATACTTGGCAGACTCATCAGTTTTAATTAGTAATTATATATAGTTTTCATTAAAGTAATAAAAAATCGGGGTGAAATTAAAAATCAACATTTTGTCAATTTATTTTGGAAAATATCATGAAAACTACTACTTCTACGAAGATAAACGTCTTAAATACTTCTGGCTCATAAAACTAGCTTCAATTTGAGTGAAATAGACATCTGCACGTTGAATGATTCCTGAGATATAGATTTATCTAAATAAATGCACTGACTACTGATTTTTACTTGCATTATTTATGGAAAGGTGCTTTTTAAAATTCTGTACCTCGCAAACTATTGAACATAAATAGCTCTATTAGGGTTCATATTTTAGTTAATATACTTTAAATGATGTTCTAATAGGTTTTCTAGTGTTTTTGGTAGTTTTAAAGATAAAGAGCTCCGAAAAAAAATTTTTTTTCAACATTTTGAAACAACAAGCCTTTTACATTCCTATTTACAGTTTTTTTATAAATCAGTAACATCAATAACTTCAACACGGGTCCACCAATCTACACAAAACTACGTATTTAAGGTGGTAAGAGGAAGTAGTGTGATACGCACAACGCCAAAGATTTTTTTTTGGGGGGGAGCTTCAAATATAATTCCAGACCCTAAATGGGCCGGTTAAGCTATTCATCTGATTAGCTTTATGTAGGAACCTTAATTAATTGTGTTTATTCAGATATGTTGATTGAGTTATCTTATTTGTGTAGTAACTGTTATAGGAAAATTTCGTAAAATTATTTCACAGGTTTCACTGAAGCTACCTCCGTTCTATCGGGTGCTATTCCTTTAGATACAAAGGGGCATGTAGGCCCGGCGGTCCTAGGAAAGGACAAGAGGTACAGGAAAGAGAAGGTGACCAATAGAGAACTAGCGTGAAATAAAATTCTTCATATAATTACATAAAAAAGGTTATAGAAATATACTAAATGTTTTATTTGCTGTCCCTAGAAAGAACTACTTGTTCTTGAGGGTGGCCGAAACGTTAGACTGTTGATATAATAAAGAGTGTTGAGACTTAAACTTGGATTCAATTTTATTTATCAAAAGGACATCTTTTGTTCAAGAGTAAAAAATATAAAAACAAAAGAAATGACACGTGGAATAGTTAATAGTAGAAGAGCCGGGAAGAAAAAAAAGGCAGTCATCTCACCCCAATTTTTGATTACTTTAATGAAAACTATGTATAATTACTAGTCAGAATTGATGAGTCTGCCAAGTATAGATAGGGGGAATAAAAAATGGCTGTTTCAAAACCTTAAAAAAATATTAATTTTTCATTCGGAGATCTATATCTTAAAAACTATCAACAACACTAGAAAATCTAAGAGAACATTATTTAAAGAAGAGTAAATTTGCTGAAATATTAGCCCTAAAAAAGCTATTTACGTCCAATAGTTCTCGAGATATAGCTTTTTAAAAAGCAAAATTTCTTTAAAATCTATTGAAAGATTAGTAGTTAGTTAATTTATTTTGAGAATTCTATATTTTAGGAACTATGTGACATACAGATGTCTATTATCACTCAAATTAAAGGTAGTTGAATGGACTATAAACAAGTTTATGATCTTTACCTTCGTAGGAATAGTAGTTTTCATAATATTTGCTAAAAGAAATTGATTTATAGTTGTTCATAAATAAGTCGGATTTATGAAAAACTTCATTTCAGAAACCATTGGACGTACAGATGTCTGCCAGCGCTCAAATTAAAGCTAGTTAAATTTACTACAAAACAGTTAATAATGTTTATCTTTGTAGGAGTAGTAGTTTTTATGATATTTGACAAAATAAACTCACAAAATGTTAATTTCTTGTTGTTCGTGTAAAATGTTGGATTTTTGAAAAAATATATCTCTTGGTCCATAAGACGCACATATGTCTCCCACTACTCAAAACAAAGGAAATTTAATTTACTATAAAGTAGTTGATGACACTTTTCTTCATAGAGATAGTAGTTTTTATGATATTCACAGATGAATATAAATTTGGCAAATGAAAATTTGTCCAAACGACTACAAATCAATTTATTTTAGCAAATTTCATGTAAACTATTACTCCTTCGAAGATAAACTACTTTATAGCTCATTAAACTAGCTTTGATTTAAGTGCTAATAGACATCTGTACGTCTAATGGTTTTTGAGATATAAATTTTTCAAAATAAATTCATTAACTACTGATCAGTACGTCCCGTACAACATTTTTGTGAAATGATGCTTTTTAACAAGCTATATCTCTAAAACTATTTAACGTAAATAACTCTATTAGAGCTCATATTTTAGGAAATTTACTCTTCTTTAAATGACGTTCTCTTAGATTTTCTTGTGTTGTTTCTACTTTTTAAGATATAGAGCTCCGAATGAAAAAAATAATGTTTTTTTAAGATTTTGAAACAGCCGCCATTTTTTATTCCCCCTACCTATACTTGGCAGACTCATGAGTTTTGACTAGTAATTATACATAGTTTTCATTAATGTAATCAATAATTGGGGTAGGATAACTACCTTTTCTCTCCTCTTGGGCTCTTGTACTATAAGGAGACCTAAATAAAGATACGCTGGCGGAATTAGAACAGTTGGAACTACAACGCGCTGCGTTGAACGCAGTTTCCCCCTCCATATCACAAGTTGCAGCGGGAGACTTCAAGGTCAGACCAGTTGATAACGAAGCTCTGTTCAGCTGGGTTGTATTACAGCTTTACCCGTAATATCAACAAATTGAGTATTGTTTAATCTTTAAATTTTATAATACCAGATTAGAAATAAGTACGTCTTTTCTCTTTGGTTTTCTTTGATTCTGAGCATGATATATGTTTTATAATTATAACTAACCTTAACTTACTGTGAAACCAGTGAAATAATTTTATGAATCTATAACAGTTACAATACGATAAGATAACTCAATCAACGTATCTGAATAAACAAAATTAATTAAAGTCTCTACTTACAGCTGATCCGATAACTGGTTTAACCGGCCCATTCGGGGTCTGGAATTATATCTGAAGCTCTCCCCCCCCAAAAAAAAAATCTTGGGCGTTGCGCGCATCACATTACTTCCTCTTACCACCTTACATACGTCTCTAAGTTTTGTGTAGATTGGTGGACCCGTGTTGAAGTTATTGATGTTATTGATTTTTTAAAAAACTGATAATAGGAATGTTAAAGAGTTGCTGTTTCAAAATGTTAAAAAAAATAATTTTTCATTCCAAGCTACATATTTTTAAAACTACCTAAAACACTAGAAAACCAAATAGTACATCATTTCAAGTATATTAACTAAAATATGAACCCTAATAGAGCTATTTATGTTCAATAGTTTGCGAGGTACAGAATTTTAAAAAGCAACTTTCCATAAATAATGCAAGTAAAAATCAGTAGTCAGTGCATTTATTTTGATAAATCTCAGGAAGTATTTGACGTACAGATGTCTATTAGCACTCAAATTAAAGCTAGTTTAATGTAATATAAAGTAGTTTATGAGCTTTATCTTCGTAGGAATAGTAGGTTTCATAATATTTGCTAAAATAAGTTTGATTTATGAAAAACTTTATTTCAGAAACCATTGGACGTACAGATGTTAGCCATCACTCATATTAAAGCTAGTTAAATTTACTATAGAATAGTTAATAATGTTTATCTTTGTTGGAATTATAGTTTTTTTTATGATATTTGACAAAATAAACTCACAAAATGTTAATTTATAGTTGTTCGTATAAAATGTTGTATTTTTGAAAAAATATATCTCTAGACCCATAAGACGCACACATGTCTGACAACACTCAAAATAAAGGAAATTTACCTTACTATAAAGTAGTTTATTACACTTATCTTCGTAGGGATAGTAGTTTTTATGATATTCACATATGAATATAAATTTAGCAGATGAAAATTCGTCCGAACAACTATAAATCAATTTATTTTAACAAATTTCATAAAAACTAGTACTCCTACGAAAATAAACGTCAAAAACTACTTTATAGCTCATTAAACTAGTTTTAATTTTATTGATAATAGACATCTGCAAGATAAATGCGCTGACTACTGATTTTTCCTTGCATTATTTATGAAATGTTGCTTTTTAAAAAGGTATATCTCGAGAACTATTAGACGTAAATAGCTCTATTAGGTCTTACATTTTAGCAAATTTACTCTTCTTTAAATGATGTTCTCTATGATTTTCTATTTTTGTTGTTAGTTTTAAAGATATAGAGTTCCGAATAAAAAATTAATTATTTTTGAGGTTTTGAAACAGCCCCCATTTTTTATTCCCCCTACCTATACTTGGCAGTCTTTTCAGTTTTGACTAGTAATTATACATAGTTTTCATTAAAGTAATAAAAAATTGAGGTGGAATAACTGCCTTTTTTCTCCTCTTGGGCTCTTGTACTAGTAGGCCTCCAACTCTGGAACCCTCACCGCCACTGTCCCCTGGTACAGTTGACTACTTCAATGAGAATTAGACCTGTCTAATATTAAATACCATTCAATTTCACATTCTTATACTGAGTTTAATCAAAATCCTGGATTTGATTTTTTAGAAAATCGGAAAAATCGATTCTGTAAAGTGGCGTCTCCGATCGGTCGTTTAGTTGATTTTATCGAAAATGTCACTTCCCGGGCATACACCCACCTTAAATTTCAGTTTCGTACAACTTCTTTTTTTAGCTAGCCCTACTACTACGCGCGCGCGCGCAAAAGAAGAGGAAATTCAGACTCTTGAAAGATGGCAGAGACACTGGAACACCCTATCTTCTGGAAGATATAACCACCGTATGATTCCCGATAAATCAACATTGATATCCCCAAAACACAGAGCTATTACCTCACTGGAATGCTTACACAGCTTAGCTTAACTTAGCCCACTTAAAACTGGAGGATAGACCATCAAGCCCAACTTGTTTGTCCTGTTGATTAAAAAGCTTAACATACATTCTTCTGTTGTCCAGATTTTACTCAAGAAAAAGAATAGCTAGGCATGCAACTTGGCAAAAAATCAGTTCCTGAAAACTTAGTCGCTTTGATGATGACTTGACAAGAGAAGTGTAGTGCTGTAGCAGACTATGTATGGTCTGCCTTGGTGTTGGCAAAAAGTACCAATAGACCCACTTGCCTGAGATGTACCTCCCAATATTGTCAGTACCTGATTGATTCATAATTCAAATTCATAAGTATTGTGGTACCAAAATGCAAAAATAAAATACAAAATGATTGAATTAAATGAAACATTAAGAATATTTATTTTGATTTTAAATGTGTATTGTAAATAAATATTGTTTATATATATATAATCTTTTCAGTTTCTTGAGACTGGTTATTATTGTTTAAATAAAATTAATTGTATCCAATTTAAGTCTCAATTTTTCTTTAAAAATCCAAAGTTTTGGACTATCTTAATTACAAATTTACAATCACATGAATATTTTTAAAACTTTTTGCAGGCTATTCTGCCCAGGTCACCAATTTCAGTCAAAATTACCCCAGCACACAATCACAACAATCTTGTGATAACAAAGTATAATAATGTAAGTTTTATGGTATATATATATATATATATATATATGTACCGTAAAACTTAAATATAAGAATATGATCAGGGTTGCAGTCAAAAAGGAACAAATAGATTATAACTATTTATTGTCCTACGTTTCGCCCCACTTGGCAGGGCTTCATCAGGGCTGTTCCAAGTGATAGGTTAAACAGACCTAATCTAAAGTTTTTAAATTAAAGATATGGTTGTAAACTAGCTACTAAGATTATCATTGAGGATGGGCGATTGGCTGAAATGTTTGAATTTTAAAGAAATAAAGAGTGTTTTGAGACCTAACATAGATACAATTTATTTTATATAGACTTTATTTATTTATTTTTTTTATAAAGCTGAAGATGTGTGTATATTTCAAAATATTTTATTAAAAAAATTATTATTCAACTTCTGAGCCCTAACTTGGTGATTCATAAATATAAAAAAGGAAGCCCTTTAAAATGAAGTTCAATTATGTGTTTCTCTTATTTATTTATTTTTAAAATAGTTCCCTTTTCCAGTGAGCAATCAAAGTCATTTTATTTTTATATTTATTATTTTATACAGAATGGTGAACACTAATCACCATTGTGGTGAATTCATAATTTTCATACAGCAATGTTGTTTCTGTTTTCAGGGTTTTATTCCAAAATATTTGGCTTTGAGGAAAATTATGAAGAATAAATCTACTATTTAAAATAAACCAATATTTGATAAAATGCGAAAATCAGCTGGTACTAGTAAAGCAAACAGTCAGGTTGTGAAAAGGACTGACAAACGACCAGATCCCATCCATGGATTTTTATTCCAGCTAAAACTCCTCATGCTATTTTTATATCGTGGAGTAACTGGAGGGTATTCCTTTACTTTAGGAACAGAAATAGAAGAAGCAAAAAAATTTGATGATTTAGTCTTTGAATTCACTCAAAACAAAAAGAAATTTTATCGCCTTCTACAAGCGAAACATAAATTTGACAGAACTAGAAGCTCTATTTCTACTGATTCATTATTCAATGAAATTAATGGTGATTTTAACTTACCGAAATATTTTTTCTCTTACCTAGATGCAAAAAAAGAAAACTTGTTTGAAGGAGGCATCATCAAAGACGTGATTATTTGCACCAATATTAATTTTGATGATCAAGTCTTTAAGAATAAAGATATTAAAATTCAACGTATAAAAAATAAAGATTATATTTTGGAAATCAAATTAGGCTGTCTTACCAAGCCTATACGGTACAAATTTAAGGAAGATATTCTTCCCATATTAAAACAACATCTAAATAACTATAAGTCTAAATCGAAAAGAATGCTCTCTGATTATAACGATGATGATGTCAAAGACTTTATAAATCACTTGATCTTTGCTGTCGATTGCCCCAATGAACAAGAATTGGGTGAAATAATCAAAGGAGAAATAGGAAAAGAATTTGACTTTCACGATGTTGATAATATTTACAGCAGATTCATGATGACTATGCTCGAGTGGCTTCAGGGAAAAGAAAGAGGAAGATTCATATCTGATAAAGAAGGTAAACAGTTTTTTGAAGAAGCCAAAAAGGGCATCCCAGTTTTATTCAATATTAGGAGTCCTGTTGAGTCATTTACAGGAAGATGCAAAGAACTGGATATTTTACACAAATTGCTAAAAGATCCTACTGATAAAAACCAAGCCATTTGTATTACTGGTATTGGAGGAGTAGGGAAGAGTGAGCTGGTCAGGAAGTACATCAGTGAGTTTAGAATGGAGTACAGTAATAATGTTTTGTGGTTAAATGCAGAGTCATACCAGGCATTAGAGGCTTCTTTCCGCTCACTAGCAAGCAACAAACTCGGTATCATTACAAAGAATGCTGATGGGGAAGAAAAGGGGTTGATGTCTGTAATTGAAGAAGTTTATAGAGCCTTTTCAAACAGAAATTGTCTCATAATTTTCGATAACGCTCTACATTACCGAAGTAAAAACGAATTTGATGATGGTATTGATAGATTTTTACCACCATTTTCTGATGTTTCAAGACCATATATTCTCATTACATCACGTAATCGAAAATGGCCCTCAACCATCCATATTTTATCCCTTGATACTTTTGAAAAGGATGAAGCAATCCAATTCATTTCAAAAGTTCTCAAAACAGATATCAATGAAAGTTCAGCTTTAGCAGATGAGATGGAATATTTTCCTTTAGCTTTACAGCAAGCAGTTTCATTCATCAAAGTTCAAAATATGAAATTACAAAACATAGGTTCACATTTCAACATCACTTCTTACCTCAACCGTCTTAAAGAAAAGAGCAAGGATGTACTTAACTTTCCATTTCCAGAAGACAGTGATATCGACTACACCAAGACTGTTTACATTACTTGGAATGTTACTTTGGATTTGATAAGAAAATCTGAAAATGGCAAAGAAGCATTGAAAATTATGAATATCCTCTCCTATATGGCTACTGAAGATGTACCGATAGATATCTTTTTAAATGTTGTGAATGGCTATGATGCTTTATCATGTGCTTTGGACATATTAAAACAATACTCTATGATTATGATTCATCACAAAATTATTTCTTTGGAACAGCAGATAGTAATGGTTAATGTGCATGGACTTGTACAAGAAGTTATCAGGTTGAAGTTGGTGGAGGAAAAAAAAAATAAGTTGGTTCTTGAAGAAGCCTTAATGATTTTCACGAAGCGGGAAAATGTCAATGAAAATACTCTGAATCATGCAATATCCGTATGGGATTATTCCAGTAAAGATGGACTCCTTTCAGAGGATAAAAGAAGATATGGTTCTTTGGTTTCTACTTACATCAGTATTGAGCTTTTGAAAAGCAATCGATACACACAGCTATATTCATTTGGGAAAGAAGCTATTGCATTGTATAGTTCATTTCCAAAGGATGATAAAGGAGTTCAAGGCTGTTTAATGATTTTAAAACAAAATGAAGGCATTGCCTTACGAGTATTAGGGAAATATAAGAATGCAATGAAAAATTTTGAAGAAGTACTATCATCTAGCGGAACTATGCACGGTATAGATAACCCATACTCATTAATGGTCAAAAGCTTCTTGGCCGAAACCTTGCTAAAGGAAGGTAATTACAGTGAAGCGATAGAACTTAGTTCTCAATTAATTGAGAAAGATCCTCTATCTTCTGATGGAAAATTGACACTTGCTAAAGCGCTAAGTTCTCAAGGAAAAGATGACGAAGCATTAGGCATTTTGAATGAGGTCAAAAAGAACATAAACCAATCAGACAGTACTGATTCTAAAGAATTCTTAGCACATGTGCTACATCTTGAAGGTAAGTTTGAAGATTCTTTGCACCTTTATCAAACATTAGATTACAGCAAGAACGACAACTCAATAAAAACACATAAAGATTTAGATAAAAAATTCAATATAGCGCAACTATATTTCGCTCAGAAGAAATATACTGAAGCTTTAAAGGAGTTTAAAGAAGTAGTAGAAATAGGAAGGAAATCGTTTGGTGAAAATCACCCCGAAACATTATATTCTCAGTCCATTATAGCTGAAATTCTTAGAAGGCAAAGTAAGTTTGATAAAGCATTGAAACTGTTTGAGAAGACTCATGAGAAACAAAAAACTGTTTTAGGAAAAGATCACCCTGACACCTTACAAACACTGTTTGGTAAAGCCATTACTCTTGAAGACCAAGAGAAGTTTAATGATTCTTTAAGAATCTATCAGGAAGTTTTAGAAAAGAGAATTACAAAGTTTGGAAAGGACCATCCATCCTCTTTAGAAGCACGTACTAGTGTTGGAGACATATTTTTCAAACTGAAAGATTTTGATAAAGCACTCGAAAAGTATAATGAAGTTCTAAGCATTAAGAAGAAAGCAAAGAGAAAAGCGGATAATTTGGATCTAATGATTAAAATAGGGAAGGTATATTTTAATAAAAGTGAGATTGATAGAGCATTAACTATTTTCAAAGATGCAATAAAAGTGATAAAAGATACTTCCGGTAGTGACCACTCTGAATATATACCTGTAAGTACCCATATAGCGAAGATATACAAAAAGCAAGGTAAGTATGATTTAGCAATTGAATATTTTAAAAATATATTTGAGATTAAAAAAAAACAAGTAGGTGAGGATGATCCAGGTTCCTTAGCTGCCAAATATGAAATAGCTATGACATTGTCTTTGAAAGAAGAATATAATGAATCTCTGAAAATATATCGTGAATTACTGAAAAAAATGAATGGCATCCTTGGAAATGATCATCCACGATCATTGGCAGTGAGAAATAACATTTCAGCTATATTGCTTCTACAAGATAAATTTGATGAAGCCCTTCGGGAATGCAAAACATCCATGGAAATACAAAACCTCAATCCTGAAAGAAATGAAGGAAACATCACAGTTACTAAAAAAATCCTTGTCGAAATTTTTTCTAAACAAAACAAACATGAAGAAGTTTTAAAACTTTTGACTGAGACACTAGAGACTCAGGAATCTCTTTTAAGTAAAAATCCACTTTCCATTGCTGATACAAAAAGTGAAATTGCTAAGTCACTCATCAGACTAAATAAACCACAGAGAGCCATTAAATTTATCCGAGAATCGTTTCTCACTTTTAAAGCAGTTTTAGGAACAGAACATCCCAAAACAGTTATGCAAAAAGATGTTTTACAGTACCTATCAGCAGTTGAGGAATTATTTACAGCTGTTAAACAAAACAAAAATACTGAATTCATTAAAGAATTAGTCGCATCGGGTTGTGATTTTGACACACAGGATGATGAAGGTAGGACTTTATTACACCATGCTGTTAATCAAGGCAATATCGAGACAGTTCGGTATTTGCTAGCCATTGGAGTTGATTTCACTCAGGTTACTGAGAAAGGAAACTCTTGTCTACATGTGGCAGTTCTCAAGGGAAACGGAGACATAGTAAAAGTCCTTTTAAAACATTTGTTTCCTAATAAGTCAAAAGAGTTAATAGACATCAGAACAAATCTTGGAGGAATGACAGCTCTTCATGTAGCCGCAAAAAATGACAATCTGGACTTAGTTAAGACTTTACTCCATTATGGTGCCAAATATAATATTCTTGATAATGATAAAAAAAGACCCGTCGACCTTGCAAAGGATAAAGAAGTGAAATCAATTCTTCAATTGGTCGAAGAAAATTTCAAATTTGTCAGTTGTGGCGGTATAAAAGCTGATGAAATTAATGCTTTGAAAAAGGAAGATCTTCTCGCAGTGGTCAATGCTCGTAATGAAAAAGGGCAAACTTTGTTACAAGTGGCCAGTATTAACGGTGACCAATTATCCGCCCGAGGATTATCAGAAATTCTCCAGAAAATGAAAATTATATGATAATTCTTTTTTCTTTTTCTTTCTTAACTCCATTCCTAGTTGTAAATATTCAGTTACAAAAGTGTATGGAATCATTTTTTTACTTTTTATTCTCCTATCTTTTTTCCCATAAGAATTGTTAATCTAAAGAGTTACAATTTTAAATTTACTTTCACTTATCTTTTGTCATTATAAGTATCATTAGTCATGTTACTGTAAATGATGTTTTCATTATTTTTGTAAATTTTTTATTTCTTTATAAATAAAACTTTCCATCATTTTGACTGTTTTTTCATTAGAATATTTTTATATTACATTATATTATATTCATGTTATTTTCTACGAGATATTACCAGAAAGTGAGACTGCTCAATGTTTTGTATTTAAAAAAAAAATACAGAATACTAAATATATAAATATAAGTAAATATGTTACTTATTTTTCCATGAAATCACCTTCCCTTTCTCTTCAAGTTCTTAATTCTCTTAGTGTGTACAATTTTTGTTTTTATTTCTCTTATATCTTCTTTTCTGTTTTTACGTGCTATTACCATTCTTGTTCAAATCTATTTTTATATATCCATTATTGTACATCTTATATTTATTTATTTTTGTTAATTTTTATGTATTTTTTCACTTATATTTACATAATTTTTCAATCCCACCATAGTTTACTTCTTTGTATTTTATTATCCTACGTTGTGAACATATTTTTTCTTATTTTGTATCTCTTTTAGCCCTGGAAAGTGGGACGAAATGTCGGCAGATAAATAGTTAACTATTTTTTGTTCCTTTTGACCGCACTGCTGACTATGTTCTTTATATTTACTTATTTTGGTTTAAATTTTAATTGTTATTGGATAACATTTAATCGTGAGAGATAGTTGACCGTGGATGATTTATACGAGGAGAAGATGGTTGGTGGGTGCGGTAAAATATAACACAAATAAGTTGAAATAGCTTATTCAATCGTGCCAACATTTTGGCCAGAAATCTCTTCTTTTTTTTAGAATCTCTTTTTTTTCCTATCTTTATTCTATCCCCTCCCCCTCCTTTTCTTAATTTTCCTTACCCACGTTATTAGTTATGTTCACCATATACCATTATTGTTGTTTCAATTCTTTTTTTTTTTCCTATTCACTTCTTTTGTTAAACTTAATTTCATATTTTGCTTCTTTATCTAATATTATGGTTACATATTTCATTTGTTACATATATTTTCTTTCTCTCAATTTTATTTTTTCTTTCTATAATTTTAATTTTTAAATTATTAATAAACTAAAATATTCACATTTCTTCGCATTATATAACTTCAAATTTTTATTTTATTTCCTTAATTATGTTATTTTATCTACTTGTTCAATTATCTATATATACATTTTATTTTCCACTTCTTTCCTCACTTTAATTTTATTAATTCTATTCTGTACAATTATTTACTTTATGTCATCCTGTTTATATTTTATTTTTTATTTTCTGTATTCATTGGTTGTTATCTTGTTCTGTTCTTAGCCCTGATGAAGGCTAGAAATTCTGGCTGAAACATTGGCCCGATTAAATAAGTTATTTTAACTTATTGTGTAATATTTTGACCGCACCCTCCCCCTCCCCAACCATCTTCTCATCGTATAACATAATTAAGGAAATAAAATAAAAATTTGAAGTTATATAATGCAAAGAAATATGAATATTTTAGTTTATTAATAATTTAAAAATTAAAATTATAGAAAGAAAAAATAAAATTGAGAGAAAGAAAATATATGTAACCATAATATTAGATAAAGAAGCAAAATATGAAATTAAGTTTAACAAAAGAAGTGAATAGGAAAAAAAAAGAATTGAAACAACAATAATAGTATATGGTGAACATAACTAATAACGTGGGAAAGGAAAATTAAGAAAAGAAAAGAAAAGGAGGGGGAGGGGGTAAAATAAAGATAGGAAAAAAAAAAGAAGAGATTTCTGGCTGAAACATTGGCACGATTAAATAAGTTATTTTAACTTGTTTGTGTTATATTTTGAACCCCCCCCCCCCAACCATCTTCTCCTCGTATAACATTTAATCCTTGAACTAAATTGCTCATAATCACAATTTTGCACCTTTTGAGTTTTTACTGCACAAAAATCCAATCCCTAGTTATATTACAGAGTAAATGTGATTTTCTGGAATTTTGCTAGGTTTTGAGAAGGATCTTCAAGGCTTGTGAGGCGTTTGTCATGAGGGTTTATAAGGCAGTTAATTAATCATATTTTACTCAAAACAAATAAAAAAAAAAACAAATAGTAATAAATCTCAATAATAGGTGTTAAATTATAACTTTATTTGTTGTAATGAATAGACATACAAACATTCATCAATACCTGAATATCAGATATTTTAATCCCCTCTTAAGATTTATACAAATATGGAACTGCACAGTCTTCAATAGCTAGGAAATATTTACAAAATACATTTGAAATAGAGAAAATTACACAGATAATTTTTTTCTTAATCTTTAAAAATAATTAACAATGAAGAAAATAAGAAATACGAATGTGAAATAAGAAATATAATAATAATTCTACTTAAATAAAATACAGTAATGGTATAAGAATTAAGTGAATCAAATATAAATCCAGAAAATGGCTTATAGGTGTTGTTTTTTTTTTTTAATAATTTTAAACTTAAGTAAGTCCTTATACATATTAATTTGAACAGGAGGAAACATGAATGAATAATATAAGAACTAATAAAACAAATGGTGCATGGAAATATTTCACAAAATACTAAAAACCAAAAAGTAAGATTTTAAATATCATTACTAGTTTGAACGGTCTGTTCATTAAGTTCAAATTTGACTACGGTAAAGTAATGCAATAGAAAACGTTATTAAGTCTATGACAAAAACATTGGGAAATGATGCGTATTTAATTGGTGCTTAAATAAATATCTTTAAAAGAGAAAAAAAACCTTGAAAAATGCTCCAATCTGATATTTATATGTATTAATGCATTTATGATCAAACACAAAATGAACATTTGTAAGAAAATATTTCTTCAAGAATTAAGAATTGTTTTGATGAGAAAGTACGGAAATTACTACACTACCTAATAATTTCAATACCACGTTGGTTATAAGCTGCAGTAATAAAAGCAAGATTTTTTTTTTTAATTATATTTTTATTGGTTTAATTTGATCTATACTAGGCCAAAATAATACAGAAATATTTAAATCCAAACCAATAAATAGTAAAGGATGACCATAGTTTTTTTTTGTTTGCTTTCTGGTAACAGTGAATAAAAAGAAAAAAATTGATAGTTAAATTTATATTTTTTATAAACATCATTACCATTAATGTATAAAAACAAATCTTTAAATACAAAATAAGTTTAATTCGATTTTTTAATTAATAATTTCTCACATTTCAAGAAAAAATTAAACTTTTGTTGAAAAAGAAACGGATGAAGATAAAATTGTGAAAAATCTAAGTGTTAGTTTTTCTAACCTTAAGGAATATAAATTATAGACCGAAGATTTTCAAGTTGTAAGTACATAATCGTGGACTGCATAGACAAAATTGACCAATAAAATTCTAAAAATAGAACAAAGGCAACCATATGAAATAATATAATAAATTAAAAATAAACCCAGAAAAAATGAATGTTTAAAAAAACAACTGAACATTGCTAATTTTTTTGAAATTTTGACAGATGGCAAAAATAAATTAAAAACAACAAAATGTTCTATACATGTGATGTGTTGGACCAATAATTCATAGTCAATTTCATTTGCTCATTTTAACTGAGCTAATATATATATTTTTTTTGTTACATTTTTCAGTTTAAAAAAAATATAAATAAAAAAACTTTGATTAGGAACCTTAGTTCTAGTAATTCAATTAATTGCTCTTATGTTTGGAACTTCTCTGAACGAGTCAAGAGACATTTTGTAATCCGTGTTAGCCACTTATTTTAATGTTTAAGAAAATTTGAGGAAAGAATTAAATATTTTACGAATTTCAACTTATTTCTTTTCTCTAAAATTATTTTCAATGCGACTTATTATTATTATTTTATTTATTAAAATATGTTATCCATAGAGATCGGACAAAAAAAGTTATTAAATAATCAAACAACAAACAAGATATCATTGGCACGAATCTTTTCATGATTTCTGATACATTCTGCATTAGAGAAATCCATTTTAATTAACAATAATAAATAAATAAAAACATGCGGGGACCGCTTTATTAAATTAACAACATAATAATTACAATAAGATTGAATGAACCTGCAGGGTACCTTACTCTCAATGATCATGGGATTCAAGATCATATTCTATACCAAAAACATTTAAGCAATCACCTTAGTTTTTCTAAGTTAAAAAAAAAAAGTTTACATACTTTATGTTAAGGAAAAATATAAAGAGAAGAAGAATTAAATGTATAAATGGTTGACCATATTTTTGAAAATATGAAGGAGATTCAAACAGTTAACAACTATTTTTTGTTCTCTTTGACTGTACCTACAACCATCTTCTTCATATCAAATAAGAAGAATATATTAAAACTTGATATAAAAATAAATGTTTAAATAAAAGATAAAATAATGATTACAAATTATTTCTTAGGAAATACAGAAACAAGAGCTCAAAATTCTGTAACATATATTTATGCATGTTAAAATTAAATGAATAAGATATTTTATTGTTTCATGGGACGTTAATAAGGTGTAAGGTGGATGGAATTTCTAGTAAAAATAAATAAATCTAAAAATAAAAGGAAAAAAAAGTGTTTTAATAAAATTAAGTAAACTTTTATTGACCGATTACTCATCTCTGTTCTGTATTCATGATAATCAAGTTACCTCAAACTTTCATTATATTTAAACAGTTCAGAGTATGAATAAAACTTTTAAGACATAATTTTTTTTTTTTTTTTAAATCCACAAACAATAAAAATCTTATTAAAATTTTAAACCATGTATCATAAGCAGTTTAGATAATAAGGAATTAACAAAGAATAAAAATTGTAACAAATTCGTAAGGTTTTTATATGAGAAACATTAGAAAAAATATATAAAATTAAAGATATAATATAACAGATTTATGTCCTATTAAATTTTAATGCAAGGAAACTGTTTTGATACAATTCCTTACTGCATCATAGACACTTTTTACATTTTTTTCTGAAATGATGTTATACATGAGCTATGAAACTACAACAGTGGACTGCAATGGGTTACGTATTTGAGAATGGGAAAATTGAGCTAAAGTAAATATTATCTCAGTTTGTTGTAGTCCTTTGTCCTTGTAAAATTTAATTTATTGTTGTTTCTGTACTCCTCCTTTGTCCATATGATGATTTTCTGATCGCGATATTATTTGTAAGAAACCCACTTGATCTCGTTGAATTTGTTATAACAGGCGTTAAGTCAGGAGGTCTCTGCATCTCAAAAACTTTCTCATTTTACTTACTTGTTTCAAAGTTAATTGAGTCAAATAATTATTGTTTCATGTAGAATCGACATCACTTTCCCATTTTACTTATATTTTATTAATTGACATAATAAAGTTTGAAACAGGAACAATCAAACTCTGCCTTAACAGATTTAACGCAGTCAAGTTGGTTACAAACAAATACCATGGTCAGAGGACCATCACGTGAAGAAAGAGTGAAATAGAATACCTTATCAAAGGATTGCTCAAGACAGTGAAACATTTAGAATGTCCTGTTTGTTTTAAGTTTAACCTTGTCGTATCCAGAACAAAACCTATTGTAGTCCAGTATTATGTTCACATATTTTGTAGCTCGTGTACAACAGAATAAAATTAAAGGTATCTGTATTAAAGACAGAATAAGCATTTTACCTACATTTTTTTTTCTTGTTAAACCAAATTTGTAGTCAATAATATATTATATTAATATGATACAATTTTTACATCCAAATAAATATGAACTATCTACATAATCTCACTCCAAATATAGATTTTTTTTTTTGAGTACAGTTGTTCATATAGAGGACCTTTTAATGGTCAGGACACTTTTAACAACGAGATTGAACAGAGGGAACCAATGGAGTTGTTCCAACATTACCCCCAACCTAAGAATACAACAAGTAAAATTTCAGTTTACTCTATGAAAATATTATGGCCTCAGCTTAATAAAGATATTTTAATTTTCTTCATTCTTACAATCCTTTTATATTATTTTTTTAAAATATCAATATTAATTTTTAAACCTTTATGAGTACGTTATGAAAACGATTTATAATTATTGTAATATAATTGTATAATAATAATTGTTTATTTCGTAATAAAAAAATAATATTTTCTGAATACAACTGTACAAAATATATAATTTTATATTATAATTTAAAACATAAAAAAATGATTTACTGAATTTCTGGGAGCATGGAGGATTTGAAAGTAAGCTATTGAATGTTAAAAAATATTAAATTGAACTTCTTTTGGTTTCTTCATTGAATTTTATTTATTTATTTTTTCTTCTAATTAAAGTTATAGAAATTTTTACTATCTGATGTTTGTAATATATATATAGTGGTAGATTTGATTGGGAAGAGGTAGCTAGGACTGAACTATACTCGGTTGAGTTAAGAGTGTCCCGAAATTTTAGCTTACAAATTTTCCTAATATACATACAATTTTTATTTAATTTCATTAACTTTGGCATATGTACATCAATAATAGATTGGAAATTTTTCTTCCATTTTTAATTAAAAAGTTTAAACATAAATACACACTGTTTAAACCCTATTACTATGTACAATAATTATCATGAAAATACAGACCATGAATAATTTTTTTTTTTAATCACTAATAGATAGTTCAAAGAAATAATGCTAAAAAATAAAAATATAAACAAAATAAAAAATAAAATGAAAAAATAACAAGCCCACAGTCTCATTAATGAAAAAGATACAAGACACTAACTCAGCTGTAACAATCTATTCTTTACATTATACAATTATTTTACTTCAATAAACAATGACAGATTTACTCAATCCAGACCCTTCTTATCACTAGAGAGGTGAAATTAAGATTAAAAAACAAAACAAATTAATATAATTAACATTCATGCACGTATATGTTTACATGAACACGTCCATAAGCTCACTTAACACAACTTTATGACAAAAATAATTCTTCATAAAACTGAATCTATCATTCATAAAATATAGATAAAAATAACACAATCTATTAATTAATGTAATTAACTAATTTACATTACATCCCTTTTCCGATTACGATTGAAATTGTGAACAACCTCGATAAATTTATTCTATTCAATTTTTTTTATATATATATATGTTTCAATATTGAGCTAAAATGTTAACATTATTATATAATTCACTAGATACATAGTCACATAAATATGTTCCCTGGAATAAGTGCGTCAATGCGCACACGATCAAATTATCTAAACATTTATAATCACATAATTGTTAACATGAATCCAGATGCCTTACACTGTGACCTATACGCATAATTGAATATAGACGTATGTGAATTTTGGCATTTAAATATATACATATAAAAAACTTATCATAATATTTATATGCAATTTTCTTTTCTTTTTTTTTTTTTATGTACAAATATAAGGTCCCAAAATATGGACCAATATAACATCTTATTTACAAGAAACCCATTTATGGCTAACCATTTTTAAACAAGAATATCACACTAGAGCCTTAAATGGAAAATGAAAATTTACAGATCAATTGTGTAAACATCAGGAAATAAAAAAAAAGGAAGAAAAACAGAATAAAAAAGGCCAGTGTATATTGGAGAAGTATTATCACATGGCTGTAGGATCACATTGCCTTCGATCCTAAGTTCAATAGGCTGCGTTAGAATGCTCCCTGTAGTAAGGGTTAATGCCTTTGATGGGAAGGGGGTGAGCTTCGGTATTGTACACCCATTCATCCAAGGAGATGAGGCTATCATCGCTGAACAGCAGGTATAAGTACTGGAATCATCAATAGTCAATTAATAAAAATAAGATAGAGAGAATAATATTGAGAATGTGACATATAGTCCAAGAGGACAGGGGAAAAAAATTAGAGTTATTTTATCCTTCTTCTATTTCTAATTACTTTGATGAAAACTATGTTTATAGTTACTAGTCAAAATTAAAGACTATACCAATCATAGTTAAGGGGAATAAAAAATGGTGGTTGTTTAAAAAAAATTAATTTTTCTTTTCTTGCTCCATATCCTCAAAATTACCAACACTAAAAAACATAATAGAACACATCATGACCTGTAAATAGTTGACCGTAGATTATTATAAGGCGAAGATGGTTGGGGGTGCAGTCAGCAAAAAATATACAAACACTTGAAACTTAATTATTTGTGCCAATGTTTTAATATTATTATTTTTTTTTTGTCATATTAAAAAAACCTTGGACTTTTAAAGAAATAATAAAGAGTTTTTTGAGACTTAACTTGGATAAAAATTATTTTATTTAAACAACACAATTTTTTATTTTCTTGAAAGAACTGAAAAATTTATTTTTTTTAACTACTGAAACAGCCACCATTTTTCATTCCCTATTACCATGGTTGGCCAAATTATTGATTTTGACTCTTAACTATATTAAGTTTTCACTAAAGTAATAAATAATTGAGTTGAAAATTATTTATTTTTTTCTCCTCTTGGACTAATAATACAACATTATAAATATAAAATTTAATTAGACTTAAGTTTAAATAATATTTAAAATTCATGTTTAATAATCATTACATTATTATAAAAAAATAAAGAGTTTATTAGAATGCACTAATTTCAGATGTTATCAGTCTGATTTCTATTTGGTTTATTGATAGGAGGTATATTGTGGGACATTTTATAATATAACATACCTTCAATGTCTCCGCAAGGAAATAACTCTGTTGAACATCATCTTTCAGAGGATCGTCTTGGTATACGTTCTTTAAACCGGAGTAGCCACCTGGTGTTCTGCAGTATTTTTCGAGAGCCTAAGGTTTTAAGAAAAAAAAAAAAAGTTATGTTAGAAAACCGTATGTAATTGTAGGAAGATGTTCCAGATGACAATCAAGAAAGGTAGAAAAACATTTTTTTTTTTTACTATTTTAGTACCTTTCTTCACTGCCACCTGGATCATCTTTCTACAGAAAAATGTTAAGCATAAATAAACTTGGAACAAATTGAAAATTTTGATGAATTCGTGCATATTTTGTATTTAATTTATTTGATTAATCATAGTTAATAGTTATAATAACTACATTACTGTATTTACTATATTATAAACATTAATAAAAAAATATGTGAAGGAAATGGTCAGGGGTGAGGTCAAAAAAACGAACAAAAAATAGTTAACAACTATTAGCCGATCCTTCGTCCCATTTAGTAGACCCATCCAGCTAAGAAAAGATACAAATACAACTAAAAATATTGGAAAATTGACCATGTGTATTATTAATAAATGGAATATTGACTGGTTGCGGTAAATAAAAACTCAAATAGTAATAACTATTTTTATTTGAGCCATTGTTTCCCCCCACGTTGCAAGGCTTTGTCAGGGCTAAAAAAGATACAAACACTTAACATAAGTAAAAAAGTAAATGGAAAATTACAAGGATATACAATGAAAAGTAAAAATTAAAGATTATTAACAATAAATGAAAACGGAAATAGTAACAGATAAAAAGAAGAAATATAAAAGGAAATAAGTAAGTAAGTATGAAAAAGGAGAATAAGAATAAAATCAAGAAAAAAAAGGAAGAAAATGAACGAGACACAATTCATACCTGTTTTGACTAAAGTCAAAATCAGAGTGAATTGTTTCTATTGGGAGGAGTGGGGATGGTAGTTAAGTACGTTACATTTAAAAATAATTTTTTTTTTTTTGTTAAATATTTGTTCCCTCCCCTATAGAAAGATCGATTTTGTAACATATGATTTTAATTATGTTAAAATAAATGTACTCTTTTGTTTTTTATACTGAAAAGATGAAACAATACCTTCAGGTATTATACTTTACTATGCAGTCCATCATCTTAATCAGTTTTCGCCACAGCGGACTACAACCAAAGTTGCCTCATCCTCCATGATGATAAGGCGGACATACCCTCTTTTGAACCTACCTCCAAGAGGACATAAACAACGTTACCACAACAGGGGTCCCATCCATCACCCACCCCTAACTACGGTGATATAAAGATTTTTTTTCTTTGTTAAACCTTATTTTAATTATTGTAATAGTTTGGTTAAATTCCTTTTTTCTAGTTTATATGTTTGTATTTTAGCATATTTTATTTTCAAATGCTTTCATTTTATAATGTTCAATTATTCAAATTACAAGAATAACAAAATTCGATGGTTCATTTCTTTTAGTTTCATTACTCTTCATGTTTGGGCTAGCAAAGGTTCCTTTTGAACCCATAACTGCCGTAACACCAACCAATACTTCATTTAAAGTTTTGTATTTTTGCATGTTATATGAGCATTGACAGACAGATGTACTCATTTGGTCTTACCACAACAGTAATACTTTGCTAAATAAAAAAAAAAATAAAAAAGAATAAAAATGTATCAAAGTATGAATAAGTAAAAAAAAAATAATGAAACAAGACATACTTGGACAGCTTCCCAACCCCACTCTCTATATTTAGGGTCCTTAGTCAGTCGCCACATGTAGAAATAGGATTCAATCACTTCAGGCCTCAGCAGGTAATGCTTCTCCGTCGTCCGAATTGCCTTCGCTTCAACTGCATCAGTGAACCTGAACATAAAATATAATTAAGAGTCTTAAGTAAAACAAAGGTGATTCCTATTGTGTTGGCTTTTTTATAATAATGAAGCATAATTTCAGAGATTTTTTCATACCACTGATGAATAAAATTGAAAGGATAAGTGAATGAAGGTGCTACGATTCAAAAAATGTTACGTAGCACCTTCGTAACATTTTTTGAATCTCTACTTTTGATGAAGGGGATAGGTACTTACCTAAGCTAGTGTGAGGTACTCTGACCTCAAAATCCATTCAATAACTGAGATACCTGGATGTAGAAAGAGCTATGCACACACCAAAACAAGCTCTAACAAAAAAAAAATGAACCTTGTTTTCTTAAAATTTACTATTTGTAACATAGCCCCTTCGTCCACTTACTCCTTCAGTTATAAGAATATTTATCACTTCTGTTTATAGTTCCTTTTTTTTTTTTTCTTCTTTTTACTTTAATTCTACTCTTCACATGTTAAACAATGCTCTGCCTCACCTCATAGTGTTCTTTTCTATACCATAACTTTAATAAGAAAAAATAAAATAATAAATATTGGCATATATATGCATATAATAAAATTTCAAGATTGAATTCAGGTTCAAAAATTCAATTTGATGGTATTAAAATAAAGATCATCTAATTTAGATTAAGAAGTGCAAAATATGCAATCTCAAGAAACAAAACTCAAAATCGTACAATTTAATTGACTTTAAATATGAATTTTTGTGAAATGTATTGAATTTTAATGTATTGTAGATTGTGAATAAAATAGATAATATGTTTAGAACATGTTACAAAACAGAATAAAACATACAATAAGATGGAAATTCGGTTTCTATAAATTATTAAAAAAAACTATGTTATAACGGAGGGATTTAAACTAGTCTTCATCAACTGCAGATTCAGGCAATTGCCAGGCTAAACTAAAGGTAGTGTCCAAGATAGAAATAATTCAGCTTGTATCATGAAATGAAAAAAATAATTTTATTCTGGGTCAAATGTCCCCTAAGAATAAATACATCATTCACACACACATTATGATTATTAGTCAGGCAAACATTTAGTAAGTTTCAGCAAAATTCAGTTTTATTTATGCAAAATAAAATAAAATTACGATCTAAGTTTAATTATAATTTATAATAGTAATGAATATATGCCTATTTATATATGTTCACATTGATGCGGAGGTTTGGTTACATAGTAAGTGAAGGAATATGTGTTGTTCAAAGGAAAGAATAGAGGATTGGGGAATGGAGATGGGAAGAGAATTCCAGAAGGAGGTTGCACGTTTGGCTAAGGATTTGCAGAAGGAGGTGGTTCTATGGGGGGGCATATATAGATGAAAGAAAACGATATATATGATACATAAATGGACGGATGAATGTAGAGTGAGGAGATCAAGGATATAGATGGGTTTTTATTTTTAAAGACTTGGAATAAGAAAACACCAAGGAGGTATTGCTTTTGGGAGGAAGGATAGAGCCACTTCAACTCGCCATACCAAAGGGAAACAAGAGAGCGCCTGAGAAACCCGAAGATAAATCTTATGATCGAGAATGATTTAACTGAATATTAATTGTTAATTTTATGACATGCTTATTTATTTGATTTTATCATGAATTACAGACAATTTTTTTAATAAAAAAATTATTATAAAGTTAACATTAAAAAAAAAATAGTGAACAAGACTGGAATTTCGAGCATAAAAACCTCAAAATGGTCAAATTTGTGAATTAACACCAAAATGTGCGATTTTGTGCAGTTTATAAATTGAATCAACAGAATGTCCTTTTCATGATTCAACTTTCCTTAGAGATTTGGCTGAATTAGAAGCGAAGGAACAAAATATGCAGTCGCACAAAATCCAGTCTTTACTTATACCTAATCTTGCCAGGACCTTAAAGTTTAAGCCATTATCACTAGGTTTCCATTGTTATATTATTTTGAATATTTTTTAAGCTCGTAAACGCTACCTAGTTTGTTCCCTCTCATTTTTAACAGTAACTCCACTGAGGTCATAAGTCTCGAACCTTACAATGCCACAAGGCAATCCAAGGCAGTAGTATGCTAGTATACATTTGTCATTTCTATTATGCATGTGTATGTATGTATCGTATAAATTTAATAATAAATGAGGTTACAAAAAAAAAAGTCATAAGTCTCTCAGCATTTTTTTAAATATTTCTTTTTTTTCCACACTCACATATCTTCTCTCCCTTGTTCCTTCCTTATTCACTTTTCTAGATACTATTTATTTTTTTAGCTTATTAATTTTTACTTATCAATACTGTGTAGCTCTTATCCATTGTAACATATATTCTGTTTTGTTTTTTCTTATCCTCTGTACCATATATATCATTTTCTTTCATTTTATTGTGCTGTTTTAAATTGTTTTTCATAATTTTTTTATTTTTATGTTTACTCTATTACTAATCATTATGCTTATTACTGTCATAATACTTCTGCACCTTTCATTATGTTTATTTCTATATTTATATTTACCTGAACACTGTTTTTTCGTTTTTTTTTTTTTTTAAATTATCATTTAATTTGTATAATTCTTACCTCTACAATACTATATTTCATCTTCTATTAGTATTAATTGAATCTAATTAATTCATTGTTATGTATACTTCCAAGTTTGTTTATTATTATTTTATTTTTATGGTCTCTGAATTAAGGTTGTTATCTTGTTTTGTTTTTTAGCCCTAATGAAGGCCTGAGAGTAATTCTAAGGAGAATCTTAGGCCCGTAATTGGCGAAGGAGGAAAAACAGTGAACTTTTTGAGCTCTATAAGGAAGGTAGCATCTCCTTGTACATAAGGATACAAAGGCTTAAATGGCTTGGCCTTGTAATGAGGATGAGCGAGGAAAGAGTGGCTCATAAACTGTACATTTACGTTCCGGATGGCGTGTGGCAACGTGGTAGGCCGAAGGGCCAATGGAGAAATGGAGTGAGGCGGGATCGGCGACAACTGAGGATCCCAGTTACCCTTGCAGAAAATAGAGAAAGAGGGTTGGCGGCCGTTGAGGAGGCTAAGGGCGGCTTCATGCGTCTGTTGTCCCAGTAAAAGAAGAATGAAGGCCTTAAATTCAGATCGAAACAACAGCACAAATAAATAAGTTTTGTTTATTTGTGCATATTTTCTGACCTCACTTATATTATTTTATTCTAAAGGGGTCCACTTTTAGTGCACTACTTCATATATAATCATAGACAATAGATACACATACCTGAAATTCTCAGGGCCAAGCTTGGTATTAGTGCGAGCGTAAGATTCATGACAAGTGTTGGTGATCCCGGCCGCAATTTCCATGTGACGAGGAGACATTGGGCTCTGCTCCAACTTAGCTCCAAGGGCTAAAAGGCCACCTTTGAACAAAAATGCAATCAATTAGATCCCATTTTAATCATAGAACAAAACATAATACATAATACATTATTCAAAAAAGTTTATGAAAACTTTAATAAGTCCACAATAATGGAAAACATTCATAACAAAAAAGAAGTTTTGATTTATCCGATTTTATCATATGAATTTTTTTTTTATGTTTATAAAAAAAATGAATGAATGTAATTTATTTTTATAAAGCCATCAAACTTTGAACTTCTTCACAACAACACACTTTCTAATCATGATTTCGCAAAGAATAAAAAAATTATAAAACACTACCAACTATAAAACAATGGTTTATTATTTAAGTTAATTATTTATGTTCATAATTTAATAACAAAAACTTTTTTTTTTTGTTCACTTTACAAGAAAATTTTATTATATTTAAAATGCACATCTACAATGTTCTGAAAGAACTATGCGTCTTCCATTTATAATGAAATTACCTGAGAAACAGGCTAGATGGTCCATCTTATGCTCGGCTCGATCAAACTTAAGATCTGAGAAGTACATTAGTCCTCCTCTTGATGTTTGTAGCATGTGTTGTATTGCTGCTTCGATGGCTGCGTCGTACATCTCCCTTGCCTCGGTGTCCTGTTTCCCAGATTGGATCCACGCTTTAAGCAAGTATTCGTAAAAGCTATCACCCATGGCACCCATCGACATGTGATCTGTGAAGAAATAATATATCAACATAGATTGAAAGTTCTGTTTTTTGTTTTGTCAACAATTTAAATTAGAAGATTAATTTAAGATCCTACTTGATGTGACCTAGAATACAAAAAATTGATTTTTTAAAGATTTTACTATAACAAACAGTACTCTTTTAGGACATTTCTTTATTTCTATAAAAGAAATTAAGATGGTATTCTATATAGATAAGAAGATGGTCTCTATAAGCTCTAAGATGAGTAAATTAAGAAAAAGTTCAAAAATCCTACACCCAATAATTATTAATCTAAAGTAAAAATAAGTCATAAAATATATGTAAAACAAATATTTTGAGATATTACAGTTTTGAACTGTATAAATTTTATCCTTATTGCTAAGATTTCTTGCATATCTC
>NW_027107176.1:446875-452423 GCF_000696795.3 Halyomorpha halys
TATATATATACTTACGCTGTCCCCACTTTCCAGTTTTAGGATTAAGATAGTTTGGATAAAGTCCTTTCGGTTTTTCCATTCCTTGAACAACATTTCGGATTGCTTCTACTTTCTCTCTATAGATAGGATTGCCAGTCACATCTGACAAGTATGAGAATTCCAGATGAAGAGTTCCAAATTCGGAGAGAATGCTGGCACCTCCGCTCGCCCAAGCATAATTTTTGCTTGTCTAAAAATTCAAATATAATTTAATTGACAATTAAGATGAGATGATAGATTTACTAACAATTAATTAATAATTTTAATCATTAAAACAATATTTATTAGCTACAGGATCTTAACTGTACACAGGATAGAAAAATTTGGAAGTAGTATTGTATTTTTAAACACATTAATTGTTATTTGAGAGAATAAATTAAATTGTCGAAAAAGGAGTTCGATCGAGTTTTTGAAGATAAAGCTAAAAATGTTTAAATTAAGGTGGTTTTCATACTTATGCTGAATAACTAATCACTGTTTCTCAAAAGTTTCCATAGGAATAAGCATTTACTAAACATTATATTGCAATTAAGTTTGAAAGTCCTTCGAATATTAACCACAATAATAATAAGTTCTTTATTAATTCTGGAAAAATTCCTTCAGAATAATATTACAAGATAGTATAAAAAATATTTTCCAATCCCTCTAAAACAGAAAAACATTAAATTAAAGGTTGCATTACGTATGGTTACATAATTCAAATTGGATATTACCTTTTTCTACCAATGGTACTTGAAGGTATATGGTGAAATACTTATCTTGTTCTTTTTATGTGTCCGTTCCATATGAATTCTACTAGGAAATATCTGGAGGTGAGGGGCCTCCTCATGTTGATTAAGCAGAGAAGAGAAAATAAAACAGTTAATATTTATATACAAAAGATAATGTTATATAATAAAAAAACAGTCAGAAGTCGAAAAAAGGAGGAGGGGAGAGGGGTTCATGAGAAAAAGGAGTTATAGGGGAAAATCCTGTAAACATTACTCTATAACTCCTTCTTCTCATAAACCCCTCTTCCCTCCCCCTACTCTTTTTTCGACTTCTTACTGTTTTTTTTATTATTAAAAATTATCTTTTGTATATAAATATTAACTGTTTTATTTTCTCTTCTCTGTTTAATCAACATGAGGAGGCCCCTCACCTCCATATATTTTCTAGTAGAATTCATATGGAACGGACACATCAAAACAACAAGATAAGTATTTCACCGTGTACAAAAAAGAAAAAGTTATTTTCTTCTTATATTGTTTTTACTAGTTTGTATTATTATTCTACTAATGACTAATAGGTATAAATCATTTATAAGTCTGGAGATCGGGAATGGGTATTGCAGGAATAAAAAAATCTACATCAACATTTCAAAGTGTTGTTTTTCTGTCATCATAATTCAACAACAGCTAAAACTCACTCCAGTTTTGAAGTTAATCAGACCGTATGGGATTCCAGTAGGGGTCTGGAACGCTGGAAGTAATTTCTTGGCGATGTATTCCGCTTTATCTCTGAACATGGTATCTCCCGTGAAGGAGTAACACGTCAGGAGGCCACCGACGTACCTAATGTTCGTCTCAAATACTGAATAATCACCAACCTAAAAATATAAAATGTCATAAGAAAAAAAATATATAAAATTAAACATTGTAATTAAGTTTTTCTTTGACAGCACCCGGACCATCTTTCTTTTATAAAATTAAATGTTTAGACCCGGTTTTATCAATATTATGATTGTATTGAAAGATGTTGTAATTAATTTTAGGAAGATGCTCTGGGTGCGAGTCCCAAAAAGTATACAAAATAACAGAAAAACAATTCTTTAGAAACCGAAGTTTCACCCAACCTTGCAAGGCTTCATCAGGACTAAATGAAAACAAGGCACATATATAGTAAAGTATAATAAAAATATACATAGAAAGCTACATATAAAGATATAAAAAATGAACAAACTAAATTAAAACAAAAATAATATAAATAAATTAGGAAGAGGTGGTTTGGGTAAGGGGGAGTTAAGCAAAGAACACACAGTATTAACTGATTTATTCGTGCCAACGTTTCGTACAGAATTTCTTGCCTTCATCAGGGCTAAGAAAAAAATAAGATAACAAATAAAAGGAATTACAGAATGATAAGAAAATAATCAACATTATTGATATATGTAGTCTTGAAAGACATGTCAAGTCTAAGTATTATTATGAAAATCAAGTTAGTAGATATATGTACAATATGAAAATTATTTAAAATAAAGTGAATAAAATTATATAACTTTATATTTTATTTCTATAATCGTGTTATATTTTACTTACATATTTAATTATCTACATATACGTTTTATTCCCTACATTTTTCATCACTTTATTTTATATAATTTTAATATTGTACATATATTTATTAACTAGATAACGTATTTTATTATTTGTTCTTTCCTCTAACTTAATGTTAATATTACTTTTCTCATACAGCCTTTATCGTCTTATAATACTTAGACTATACATGACTTTCAACACTATTTTGTGATCATTTTGTAATTCCTTTTGTTCATAATGGCTGTTATATTATTTTCTGTTTTTAGCCCTGATGAAGGCTTGAAATCCTGGCCGAAACGTTGGAAAGGTTTCACTTATTTGTGTTCTTGACTGATCCACCCCAACAATAATCCCCTCATCATATAAATCTACGGCTTATAGAAAAATAAACTACTAACTAAGCATTAAAAATTAAAAACTCTTAAACATCTAAAGACAAGACTAACCATGTCGTCGAAGTTAAGATTTTCCTGTATCCAAGCCCTTCCCTCCTTGAACTCCTCATGAAGGCCCATTATGTACAGAGTGTCCAAGCCATCGACTATCGTGACGCCCGCTGACGCCGAACCGAAGACACTCCCCGTATGCCCACGCTTTGAGATCGGCTTCAACTCGTTCTTACCCCAAGCGTAGCGGACGTAGTTGTTCCAAGCGTGCTTTGTCATCTGGAACAGAAAATAATCAGTTAGAATTAACAAATCGACAAAAATCCATAACAAATTAAAATAAAAAAATTCTCTAGATCATCTCCCTGCACTTCCTCAAAACAAATACTTGTCCGATTACCATACATTTTATTTTCTTATTTTTTAAATTAACATTTTATACATTAATAAGAAAAAAATTGTTGTTTTACAAACTATATGATTTTGATATATCGATTTAATAAAAAATGACACCATAAATATGGTTCAATGCTTCTGTGAAGAATCTGGTGCGATCCGCTAATCATACAACATGCAAGTGTTCAACCATCAATCCTTTATGTATTTATTTTCAGGGATCACCCTTTATTCAAATCTTTATTCTTTTAACATTTAAACAACGTTTCGGACTCCTCTGCCCATTATCCAGTTCTACAAATAAAAATATTCACAATCAACAGTTTAATAATAACATACAGTTATAATTAACAAATTTTATATTCCACCTTCATAAAAAAAAATTATTTACATATTTACATTAAAAAAATTTAATATTTAAACATATATATATACATCATTTCACTAATTTATGACAATTTACAAATTTAAAATGTTTCTTGAGATGGAGCCTAATTATTTTAGTGTCGTGGTCGCTATGCCTTGGAGGATGGTAACTTCGTCCTACCAGGTACTATTCCGAAAGACACGAGGGAGGAATGCAGCCTGGAGAGTAGCTAGCCTCCAGAGTCATGCAGGAATATGCCCTCGTCCTGCCGGGTACTATTCCGACAGAGGCGAAGATGGTATGTATGCATATATTTGCTGTTTAATTAATTCTCTTTTACCAACTTTCATTATTATTCGAAAATATTTACAATTTTGATGTTTTTTTTACAATTGTACTATTATTATTGTTTCATCCACAAAGACCTTAATGTTCCATTAGTAACCGATCTAGCCCGAACCAGATATCAATTCTTCCATTTTTTTTTTTTCAAAGCCCCTTAAAAATTTTAATAGCGTATTTATAAACAATGAACTTTCTCCTTTTTCTGTAGAACATCTACATTCTAAGGAGTCTTTTGGAGTGTATTATTTTTGTTGTCAGAATTTATAAAAGAGTGTAATGTGTTGGGGCACACATTATTTCTGAATTTAACAAACTTAAATCTTTAAATCTCTACATGACCTTACGTAGTGTGTTGCCAACGCACCGGAGGGGAGGCAGGTGTTAACGTGTTGAATAACGGATTCGTGCAGTACTGAAGTGAATCGAAAAATTTAATGTGTCATCGCTTGATGAACTCCGGCACATTTGGCAACTAAAACAATTGATGCAGCTCCGGTGGCTTCTTTCTCCTCCACGATGTTGTGCGTACGATTTTCCTTAACATCGAATCCTGAAAAGTTTGAAGAAGGCGCTGGGTTCCATCTGATATATGGGTAAACAATGGTGCCCCATATAGTAGTGCTGGTCTCAGAATACTTTTGTATATCTGCAGCTTCGATCTCAATGAGAGAGCCTGAGAAGTGAGGAGGTGGTTGAGACGATATGACTTTCGTCTTACTGTTCTCGCCTTCTGATATAAATGGGCAGAAAAATTCTTCCATTACAAACTCCCTAACCACTCAAACCCATTAGTTTCTAATCTTGCTTCCTATTTTATTCCGGACAATCCTCCGAGGCGTCTGAAAAGAAGATAGCCTCGAGACCTTATATTATAGAAATGTTTTTAGAGTGCTACTATTGGGTAGTTTCTCTACATGCTTGTACTATACCATTATGATTTCCTCATATTTACAAGTTAATTGATGCGATAATTGTATGGAATGAACGTGAGTGGCGCTCCTGGATGACGCGGCTTGAAACTCCTCGGCTCGGTGGGAGGCTCGATGCTAGTACGGCCAGTCTCGGTTAGGTAGCGCTGCTACATTAGTAATTGTCCTTATCTTTTCTCTTATTATTAATTTATGGACATGTGTCATTTTGAATTAATATTCATTTTTATATATTCCCAAATGAATTTAAGTCCTAATTTTTGTATTAACCAGCTTATTTGTTTTTTTATATTTTATTATTGCTGTTTTAAAATAATGTTTGCCTTTTCAAATGCACCTCCCTCCTCCAAATTCTGAGTCCTGCACTGTCATTACTTTAGGGATTTACTTAATACTCTTTCTCTATGTTATGCAATGATTTTAATTTGTTACCTTACTAATTATTTTATTTATTTTGTCCACATAATGATGTCGAATTCCTCCTGTTTTAAGTTAACTAACCTTATTAAAATATAAGAACAATTACTAAGATATTTTGGCCCAATCTCACGAGACATTTTAGATTTGTAAATGGTCATGAATTAGTGAAATGATGTATACAAATTTAAATATTGAATTCTGTTATGTAAATGAGTATATATATATTTTTTTATTAAGATACAATATGAACTTTGTTGATTGTTAATGTTTCCAGAGCAGTCCGAAACATTGTTCAAATGTTAAAAGAATAAGAAGTTAATAAAGGAGGGTTAATTCAATTAGTTATTTAAATTTTTAATTAACTATTAA
>NW_027107176.1:452593-456412 GCF_000696795.3 Halyomorpha halys
AAGATGAATAAGATACAAATTTATTTATACCAACGTTTTTTTAATAGATGACACGATTGCCTTAATTATAATATTATTGATTAATTAATTATAATTAATTGTTGATTAAACCATTCCTTTAATTTTGATAACATATCTATACTTGCCACAGTTCGTAACCATGACAAAAGCCTTATCTCTGAAAGCTTTTATACCCAACAAGAACATTCTTCAGTCGACATAAAAACCAACAAACAGAACTTATTGTTAACATATTCCCAAAAAGTTAATTTATTAAAAAAAAAGTTTTTTTTTTTACTTTATTTAGTTTATTCACAACTGTAAAAGCATGTTTACAACAAGCGAATGAGATGTAGAGAGAGAAAAACAAATTATAATAATAAAAAAAAAAAAAGACATGAAGGCATGAAGGTTAAGGTCATCCAATGATGCCTCTCCATTAAAATTGAAATTTAGAAATCAATTTAAGAGGTCTCTATTCCAGCTCCTTCGTTAACTTCGTCTTCGTATTTGGTAAGTCTCGTGTTGATAGTCCTTGAATTAGAGGGTTAGTGTGTGTTGGAAGTGCGTCGTGAAACCGTTTATATAATGATTTAATGGTTGTTTGTACGTAGGGAGTTCGTAAGTCTTTGTGTAAGTTCTTGTTACTGATGGGGGGGGGGAGCGCTACTGACCATTCTTAGTAATTTTGATAGCAATTGTTGCAGTTTCAGTAAGTTAGTTTTTTTAGCATATCCGTAAATTTGTACACCGTAAGTCCAAATTGGTCTAAGAAGGTAAGTATAAATCTTTAGTTTTTCTGAAAGTGGTAATTTTGATCGTTTATTTAAAAGATGTAATAATAATTTAAGTCGGAAATTTAGCTTTTATTTTGTTATTTTTATGTGGAAGGTTCGTGTAAGTCGTTTGTCCAATGTCAATCCAAGGTATTCTACTGTGTCTGCCCGGGTTAAACTTCGTTCGTTTAGAAAAACAGGAGGACATAGACCACGACGGAGCGTAAAAGTTATTTACACTGATTTCTCAATGTTTATCCCCGTTTTCCATTTGATACACCATTCATGGATGTGAGCTAGGTGTATTTGTAATTGTTCTGAGGCTTGTGCTGGGTCGCCATGCTTGGCTAAAATGGCTGTGTCGTCAGCATAGGTGGCCGTGAAAGTGTGCTCCATTGTGGTTAAATCGGAGGTATACAAAGTGTATAATAATGGGGCTAGTATGGATCCCTGCGGAACTCCAGCTTCTGCATTTAAAAAAAGTAACAATTTTTAATTTCCCCTCCCACCATAGTTTATGTTCTTTAATAATTTTATTTCATTTGTCGTTACCCTTTTATACCTTTCCTTTTAAATTATGTTAAAATTTTTACTTGCACCCTTCCAAGTAATGTGTAACGTATTCTTCATCTTCTGGTAGTTTCGTCATATCTTTTAACGTACTTTTTAATTCAGAATATTGTCTCCCTCGCCGCTGACTTTACTGGGATGTCTGACATCTTCCAAGCCAGGCGTGTCTTATGTTTTATACTTTTTTTTCGTAGATTGTAGGATGATGGTCCGCGTGGCGGTCAATAAAGGTATCAAAACAGTAACAAAACTATCTATTGTTAACCAACATTTCGGCCCACTTTGCAGGGCTTCTTCAGAGCTGATAAGAATAAAGTTCTGCTGCCAACTGACTTTTTTTCTTATCTTTCTTTTACCCCCTTTCCCTTCTCTATTCTTTTCTTATTTTTCCTTACCCACGCTATTAGTTATGTTTACCACATATTATTATTGTTACGTTTTCTAATTACTTCTTTTTCTTACTTAATTTATATTTTGTTTCTTTATTCTAGTATTTTACTTATATATTTCATTAATTTTTTCCGTAACTTTAATTTTAAATTATTATTATTACATTAAAATATTCATTTCTTAGCATTATATAACTTTATATTTGTATCCCATTAATTATGATATTTTACTTACATATTTAATTACTTATATATACGTTTAATTTCCCACTTCTTTCAGTACTCTATTTTTATCTTTTTTTCATTCTGTACAATTATTTACTTTAATCATTCGATATATCCTATTATTCATTGGTTTTTGTTATCTTGTTTATAGCCCTGATTAAGGCTAGCAATTTTGGCCAAAACATTGGCACTGTATTATTCCCTGACCACACTCGCCAACCATCTTCTCCTCATATAAAACTACAACCCATAGATATAAACACAAAATAACTAAACGTATAATAATGTAAACATAAACAAATGATATGTATTTTATTCTATTCAATGTTATTTTTTTTTTAATTGAATAATGTTTTTTTTTTGTCCTCTTCGGTTTGTTTTACCAAAATTTGTTGAGCCAAAAGAGGTTTGTAAAGTGTAAATAGTATCAGGAAAATTTTATTTTGAAATAGGGTAACCTAAAACCGTACAGTAAATTACATTTTTACAGTAATTTTACATTTTATATTTATGCAATAAAAATATGTTAAATATTTCATATATAGTGAAGTGAAAAAAAAATAAAACCTCATGTTAACTTTTTCACAATAAAACTTAAAGAAAAAAAAATGGAAGAAATATATATTTAACATTTTTAACAAAAAACATCATCAATAGAATCATATTTCATATTGATCTAAACGTCCGTCAAAGTTGAATCTAACCTAGATAAATATTTTGAGCTAAGTATTACACAAGTAACGCTAAAATAGGTCATAAATAATAAAGTATTAAATTTAATTAATAATATTATATCAATATTAATAGACACATTATATATTTAATTTAAATTTCCCTAGAAAAGGAAGGAGTCAGGTGAAAAATATAATAAAAAAAAAGCAACAAAATAAACCAAGTTGATTTTAGCATTTTATAATAAAGACAAAAGGATCAATAGGTGAACCACATAGTTTGGCATTATCTGAATTTTTATTTATTTATTGCTATTTACAACTGTACATTCATATACATACTACAGACAACCAATTGGTAGCACTCTAATGCTGAATTTAATTCGTATTATATTTTTAGGAAAAAGATATGTTATGTTCGATTGGTTAGGACTGTTTCCATAATATAATAACATTTAATAATAATTTAATATTCGGGCTATTTTATATTTCATTTTATTTATTTTTTGACTATTTTCTATTTCATTTTATTTACTTTTTGACTATTTTATATTTTATTTTATTCATTTATTTTTTATTATCTTTTTTTTTCGTACCCCCCTGACGAAATAAGTAATTGAATACATACATATAGGTAGCTATGTATAAGTATATCTGGTGATTTGTAATTCCTTCGATTGCCTTGTGGCATTTAAGGTGATGTGTGGTGGCCCAGGTAGTGTTGTGGTGGCTTGTGCCAGTTGAATCTTTATTTTAAACTTATTTATTCATTAAATTATTTTATTAGTAGTATTATTTATTTATTTTTTTAAAACTTATTTATCGATTCAAGTGTTGTCTGGTCTGATCTCACATTGTCGTCTAATAGTGAATTTGTTTAGCGGGTCACTGGAGAGGATCTACAAGGGTGAATTCGGGAGAGTGAATTTGTTGATCGGGTGAATTAAAAATTATGAAATGGTGAAATTGAAGGAACAGAAAAGGTAAAGAAGAAAAAAGGAATGAATTGAAATATTTGTATCTGGCGTATAAATTGAAATTGATTATAAAAGGAAACTGTAGAGAAAAAAAAACTGTTTTCTTTCTATTTTATTATACCATGTAATTATATGTAATTTATATATGTCCGATTACGGATTGATAAGTATGCTGTGTATGTAGCAACCTGATGTATTTGGGCAGCATAGA
>NW_027107176.1:456462-483843 GCF_000696795.3 Halyomorpha halys
TCTCTCTCTCTCTCTCTCTCTCTCTCTCTCTCTCCCTCTCCCTCCCCTCTCTCTCACACAACTCATTTTTCCTAAATATACTGAGTATTCTTACAGCTTATTCTACGAGTATTAAAAATGGAAAGGGAATACAGTGTGATTAAGCGTAATAATTAAATAAACATTGTTAAATTTGTAAGAAAAAAATGCTGTTCACTCGCCTTAAAAAAAACAAGAAAAAAAAAACAGATAGCTAGAAATATAGTATTATTCTTTACTCTAAAACAACCCAGACTCAGTTAATAAAATTTAAAAAAAACTAAGTAGACAAGGAGAATGAAATACCAACCATTAGGGAAAAGAAAAAAAAATAGAGAGCAATTATAAAAAACCTGCAGAGAAAATAACACTGTTGGGTTTAAAAGGAAACAAAATCCTTTGAAAGGAGAACAAAAGACTAAATAGTGTTCCAGGAATCTAAAGGGTCCCTGTACAAACACCAATGACATTTCAGGATTGTGGTAGACATACAGCAGCGCTCTTCAGAATCACACACTCTGTCTATCTTCTGCTCAGCTATTTATACAATCGGAGGCTTGGGGTAGCTATGTAAACCTAATCTTAGGGAAGAGTGGTGATGTGGTCAGAACCGAGATCCTCTGCATGTGTACTTGTAGCGGCCTCAAGGCTCTAGTGTAGACTAACACAACTCGCATGATCTTTGTCGTTTTGCTTCCGATCAGAGACAAGAGACACGTTTGCAGCATAAAACGGACTAAATTGGTTTCATTATTTTTCCATGGAAAACAGGAAGAATCTCTACGTTCTTGATGTGGTGGGTGTTAGGTCACTTAAACCAGACTAGTGTAGTATCTTAAAATAAAATACATTTTTTTTTATATTATATTTTAGTGGGGAAAAATAAAAAATATTTCAATAAAAAAAGTAGAAAATACAGCAAAACTATATTATAATTCGAGGAGTAAAATAGAAGAGCAATTCAGATACAGATAGAAAAGTACTTCAAAATACATCTGTGTAATATATATTCCTGTATTCTTGTACATCAAAGATATTCCTAAAACGTTCTTGTACAATAAAGAAGTATTAACCTCCTTCATATGGACAAGACTACCTTAACCTGGCAGAAGTGCCCAGCTTTTTGCAACCTTAGAGGTGTCCCGTGAGCATTTATCTCATGGTACACGATTTGTAGTACTTTTTTATATATAATTGAACATGATGATGACAAAACTCTTTAAGATTACTTTCAATACAACTTGAAAATAATCTTGAGTCCCCTCTTCCATCAGGGTTTGAAGAATTTAGATTTCGTAATAAGCCAATTCAACTCTTCATAAAATCGGATGACATATGCGTCCCTGTGGATATATATATGAGAAAGTATTGTTCTAAAATATTTGTAGTAGTTTTTAATTGAGGGCTTGATAGCAGAGTGTGTTAAGGCGTCACCATATAGCACCCCCAAGTCTGCAGGAACACTGAGCACCGGCCTGGTCAGATTCACTTTCTTTGGAATCTTCCCTACCGTCTTTTCTAGATTGAAGGCTAAATGGGTCCTCCCAGGCTATTGGGTCTCACAGATCCTAACAGGACACGGGGGGTTTCGGGGAAAGCTGCAGAGCTTTGGAAAGAACATCGACCCCCGGTGCTCAACGTGCGGAGTTCCTGAAACAGCAGAACACGTAATAATAGATTGCTCTGCCATGGAAGGACACCGAGCCAGGCTGTCGAGAAAGACCGGGATTTACGCTCTCGCCGAGTCGGACCTTCCCAGTTTGATAGAAGAAGAGAATTATCCCTTCTTCAAGGAGTTCATTTACGGGTGGAAGGAGGTGGTGGGCTTGACCGCCCAACATCGGCGAGCCACCAGAAGATGAGGAAGCTAACCCGGATTGAGACCAGGAGGGCTGGACCAGCCTGGAAACTGCAGGAGGCACCCAGAGGGATGCAGTGGACAAGGTGCAACTCCATCAGACGTAGCGCTGGGCTGCACCACAGTAAAAAAAAAACAAAAAAAAAATTAATTGAATAATTAACAAAAGAATAAAAAAGGAAAAAATTGGTGATCCTAGGGAGTAGTGGCATGCGCAAACCCCAGCGCACTACCCCACTGCTCCCGCACCTCGTATGCCAGAGATGGCAAGGGAGGGGGATTAAAAAAAAAAAAAAAAAGATTCACTTTCTACGGAATAAAAACTCGACTTCCAAAAAAAAACTATTTTAAGTCAAAATTATAGCCAATCCCTCAAAAAATCTTTGGGCTGTATATAAAAACAGAGAAAAATGATATCAAAATCAGTTCAACCGTTGTTTACTCAAATCTCAGGTATCTATAGGTCTTAAACTTAACCGATAGTAAAGAACAATATAATATATTAATTTTTTGTTTTGAGTAAAATTAAAACAGTAAATTGGATATTGTCAATAAAAAAATTGTTCCATATTGAATACAAATATAAAAAAACCGTACAAAAAAAAAAAAAAAAGAAAAATGAATAAATAAAAAATAGAAATGGGATGAATATTGGTTTCATTTTTTTATTTAATAAAATATTAAAATCTGTACCACTACAACACATGAACGGTTAGGGTGCAGTACTTTGTTAGAAAGTACTATTACTAGACCAACGGTTGTGCAAGGAGGTGATTTGGTCAGAAATACGCTCGATCGTCAGATTTTTATCCAATTAAGAGTATATCATATTTTATTTTTTGAGTCGATTCTCTAAAAAACCAATAATTTTAGAATGTCTAACAACTCAATACTAAGTAGTTGACGAAGTCAGAAAGAACAGCAGTTGGTAGTATAAAAAAAAGTCAACTTATTTTTTTGGTACATCATTCGACAGGATGAATTGCCAAGCGGTAACCAACATCAAGCATGTTGTTGTTGGTCAAACAAAGATGACAAACAAGACTGTTTGCCCAATAATTGGAGCTGTTTGCTCGCCCCCAGCTAATTACCTCATATCCCCAGCACGTGAAATTGATAGGCAAAACAAGGCAACTGGACACAGAAAGTAATTTATTAAATGGTTTGTTACGTAAGTACATGGAAACAGTATAAACTTAAAAATCAAAAAATGATTCTGACATCTTTGTTTGTACATACAGTTCATATCTTAAGCTCTATAGAATTAACTAAATTTTATTTATTAAAACCATTTGTGGTAATTTTTATTGTATTTTTAGTAGGATTCATACTTGATTATTAAACAGCAAAAAAAAATTCTAACGAAAAACTTTATGGACCATATTACACCAAAATTTTTAAATTTAAAATTATATTATAACAAGAAATTTTAACATTTCGGCATATTTTTTTCGCCATTTTTAAACATTTTCATCTTTAGACACAATATTATAATCTATTTTTAAATATAAAAAATACTCCTGGAAGTATTTGTAATATTTTATTCTTCTCTTAGAGCTTTCGATCTGTGTAATATTTAATTTTACATATGATCACCTTTAACATTTAATTTTACATATCGCACTAGTATTTCTAAAGTGACATAAGTCTAAAACTTACATTTCTGGAAATGCGACACTCTTGCCTATGGAGGGGGAATAGCATTAAGGCAGCAAGAGTGACACACGTGCCCTCTGGCGGACAAGCTCTGAAGCTAGGTTGATACAGTTTTGATGATTCATAAAGATATGTTTACCAATTTCTTTCATAGTCATAACTCAAAAACACCGATTTTTGAGTTGTGTCACTTTAGAAATACTAGTGCGATATAATCACCGTGTACTATTTTATTTTACATATAATCACCGTGTAATATTTCATTTACATATGATCACCTTGTAATATTGTAGTTCACATTTGGCCACCGTGTAATAATTTTCTTACATATAATCACCATGTAATATTTTATTTTACATATGATCACCGGGTAATATTTTATCTTACATATGATCACCTTGTAATATTTTATTTTACATAAAAAGTAGAATAATAAAAATTGGTCGTAAAACAACAGAATACATGTAATAGTACAAGAAACCAAGAAGAGAAAAAAGGCAGTTATTTCACCCCAATTTTTTATTATATTAATGAAAACTATGTATAATTACTACAACTAAGTCTAAATTGATGAGTCTGCCAAGTATAGGTAGGGGAATAAAAAATGGCGGCTGTTTGAAAACCTAAAAAAAATATTAATTTTTCATTCGGAGCTCTATATCTTTAAAACTACCTACAACAATAGAAAACTTCAGGAAACGTCATTCGAAGTAGAGTAAATGTGATAAAATAAATTCAGTAATAATTGATTTTTCAGTAAACATTTATGAAATGTTGAATAAATGTATAACCATTCAACATAATTAGCTCTATTAGGGCTCATATATCAGCAAATTTACTCTACTTTAAATAATGTTCTCTTAGGTTTTCTAGTGTTGTTGGTAGTTTTAAAGATATAGAGCTCCAAATGAAAAACTAATTGTTTTTTTTTTTTTTAGGTTTTGAAACATCCGCCATTTTTTATTCCCCCTACCTATATTTGGCAGACTCATCAGTTTTGACTAGTAATTATACATAGTTTTAATTAAAGTAATAAGAAATTGGGGTGAAATAACTGCATTTTTTCTCCTCTTGGTTCTTGTACTATAAATTACTGTTATAAAATTCGAGTAGTTCAATTAAATGAAAAGATAAATAATTTATAAATTAGCAATAGGTCCATCGTATGGTGGATAAGGGGTATACCCTAATATTTTAAGAAAACAACATATTTTCATAAACTCATATTACTATTAAAATAATCTGGACTATCTCTATAGGAAGTCTGGTGAGTCAATTCATATACAATTTTTTTTTTTTTTTGAGGTTAATAACTTCCAGTTGAATGAAATTTGTATTAAATCATCATAACATGGTACAACGTTCCGGGACCACTGTCTCATATTCATGAACTTTAAACCTCATAATTTCATATAGGAAATCATGTCACACTTCACACTGTTCTCTCTTTTCTACTATAACTTATTTGTGCATCTTCACTACTCCTTAGTACAGCTATTCCATTACTCTGTGGCTACTAATGGCTGTGCTAAGGAGAAGTGAAGATGCACAAATAAGTTATAGTAGAAAAGAGAGAACAGTGTGAAGTGTGACATGATTTCCTATATGAAATTATGAGGTTTAAAGTTCATGGATATGAGACAGTGGTCCCGAAACGTTGTACCATGTTATGATGATTTAATACAAATTTCATTCAACTGGAAGTTATTAACCTAAAAAAAATTTTTATGAATATTAAAATAATATTAAATCGTATTGTGATTGTTTGTTTTTTAGTATGATTTTTATTATTAAAAATCAATTTCTTACTGATTGATTATTATTAAAATGTAATAATTATAATAGCTGTAGGAAGCGAATCCTGAGGTTTGATGTGAACAAACACTATCATCAGATTTGACCGGCAATCCCTTAGTGCCTCATGATATAATATTAGACGTTTAAATTTATTATACAAGCTAATATCCTGAAACAGGAAAAACGGTTTGCAATATATCTCCTTCTATAATATAACTGACAAGTTAGCGACTATGGGGAAATTGGTTACATGTCAATTTATGGTTTGTAATTCACCGTGTAGATTTCTATTCACTATGATTTGTGTGAAACCTGAAAATAAATAAAGTGAAATCGTCACTGTCATTTAATAAAAATTTATTTTCTTACTATTATGTTATACACATCATCACCGGCAACCATTATATGATTGTTAATGGAAACGATCAGAATGTTCGTTATTGGAAAAAAACACGTATATTAGAACTCCTAACTACCCAAACCTACTTGTGTCTAACCTTGCTTCCTCTTCCATTCCTGACAATTTTTCGAGGTGCCTGAAAAGAAGATGGCCTCGAGACCCTCTAATGTGGAAATGTTATTAGGGTGCTACCAATGGATAGTTTCTCTACATGCATGTAACATACCATTACGATCTCACATCAAATTTACTAAATTAATTCCTTCCCCAAGGTATGTTTCACCTTGAGGGAAGGAAAACATGTATTAAAAAACAATAAAATGACAATCGTATTTTTCTTGAAATTAAAAATATGGTAAAGTAAATTTTAATTTTAATTTAGTTAAATAAATAATAAATTTTGCCCATATGAACGAAAAACTTTCTGACATTATACGATTTTAACGTTAGTATAAGTTTAAATTTTTTTTTTTTAAATATTATTTTATATACTGTATAAATAGAATCAGCGAGAAAAATGATCTCAGTAAATGAACAGATAGCTGGCAATAAACAGAATTTAAATAAATTATTAAAAATACTTCCAAGAGTTGCTTAAAAATTGATTGTAACATTGTAGCTAAGGTGGAGATGAAAAGTTATAAAATGTGAATTATAGGGAGTGGAGTGGCTCAGTAAATAAGGCGCTGTGCTATCAACTCCAAGGACTCGGGTTCTAATCCGGCAGTTACAGATAATTATTTATTCTGTAAGTCAACCCTGTGGGCTCAATACTATAATTGGCGAAAAATCTGATAGATGAACGTGATCATAAACAAAATACTTTCATTTTTTTTTAAAATGATGTATATCGTCAGTTTTGTAATACTCAACCGATCAACTTTGAAAATATGCAAAAATAACAAATAGCAAAAAAATTCCTCCAGGTCAATTTGAATTTGACATATAATAAAATTTATTTGAGCGACTTTTTGTTGCATTTAAATCTATCAAAGGTATACTCCACTGTCCTTTTTTTTTTCTTTTTTTTTTAATTTTTATCTAATCACTTTGAAGGATCTAATTCCGAACGATGCATTAATTTATAGGGAAAATGGAAAATGATTTTTAAGGAAGATAACATCAGAAGACTTGTAATGTAAGTAAATACCTATATAATAGTATTAATGTTTTTTTTAAATATAATATGTGACTATTTATTTTTTTTTTAATTACACACCGAACTTTATACATTTTCGATTTTAAAACCAGATTTTCGGTTGATCCGTGTGATCGGTAAAATTTGTATAAAGTTTGTCTTTTTGAGAAATAGCATATCTAATTTATAGGTACATTTTATCCATATCTGCAATAATTAGCGGTTGGGTTGTTAACATATTAAAAGCAACAGTTCAATGTAATCTGTAACTAAACACATCAGACGCACACTTTACAACACCCTCCCAAAATGTCCCTTCTAATAAAAGTTAAACTTAAACGACCGCTGTGAAGGTAATCGTATTTCAAACTTAAGAAGAGAATCTAACTTGAGCAGGTGTCATACCGCTTTGAAAAATTCTCTTCAAGTAAAATTCTCGAGACTATAACACACCATTACCATCTATTAAAAAAATTAATAAATGTAAGGCCGATCTCGTAATAAAGAAAAATTAAAAACAAGTTAAATTTTTATTACATCCACCATACAATTCGTAATCTCTTCTAAATAAAGTAACAGAAGATACATAAATTAAATAGTTAAAAAAAAGTATTGTTCTTCTGCTTCCTATATGTATTTATAAATAAAAAACAGTTGCATAATTTATATATGATCTATTCACTTTCTTGGGAACGTTTATTATTGTTTATAGAACATAAACTCTATCAAAGTTAAGTTTCAAAACACTCTTGATCAGTTCATTTTAAGTACAACGTTTCGGCCAATTAGGCCATCCTCAAGTACATTCATAAATATAAATTTGTGCCACACCTTTTTTAAATATTGCATGATAAGAAAGTGATAGTAATGTAAAAGTTCTAAGAATCAATGGAAAACTGACATAACAGGGATATTTGACCGAAATAAATGATCTGGACAGAATAGCCAGAAAAAAAGTTAATTAAGTTGGATGTGAGGTATAAATTTATATTCAAGATTGTCCTCAAGGCCAAATAATAAAAGAGTGTTTTGAAACTTAACTTGGATAGAGTTTATTTTGTAGTACCAAATAAATTAGTAAATAATAAGCAAATAATTGTACAGTGGTCATAAAATAGGTACCATATAAATATACAGTGATTTTCATTTTTTCTCCTTTCCAAAACGTTTCTTAATTTTTTTTTTTTTTTTTTTTTTTTTATAATAATTTATTTATTGATATTTACAACTGTATACATATATACACATCAAGTAAATTTGCTGTAAGTGATATTATGACATGATAAAAACATGTGGAGAATCTACCCATTGATAGAACTCCAAAAACATTTCTAAAAGAGAAGATCTCGAGGCCATCTTTTTTTCAGACGTCTAGGAGGATTATTAGGTAGTGAAGGAGAAGCCAGGTTAGAAACGAGTTGGTTTGGGTGGTTGGGAAGTTTATTATGGAAGGATTGGTATCTGGTTCTGGCCAAATCGGCAACATAGGGGACATTGAGGTTCTGATGGATGATTTGATTTGTGACAAAGTAAGGAGCATTTAGGATTTTACGAAGGATTTTGGACTGTAAGGATTGGATTCGAGAGGAATTAGATGGTTTAGTGGAACCCCATAAATCAACTCCGTATGTCCAAATAGGCCTTATAATAGTCATATAGATCAGTCTTTTGTAATGGATTGGAAGTTTGGACCGTTTGTCTAGTAAATGTTGTAATAGTCGGAATCGACGAGCAGTTTCCTGTCTTTTCAGTCTTGTATGAGGATTCCATGTCAGTCGTTTGTCCAGATTTAGACCTAAGTAACGGATCTGTTCAACAGAAATGAGTGGGGTATTATTAGAAGATACTGTAGGGCAAGACGAAGGTTTACGACGAAGGGTAAATGTGATTTGGTGGGATTTATTTTAATCCTCCAGTTTTGGCACCATTCTTAAAGGGTGGTGATGTGGGATTGGGATACAATGGAAGGATCATTATTCATTGACAATAGGCATGTGTCATCGGCATACGTAGTGAGAATAGTGTTAGGATGGGTTGGAATGTCAGCTGTAAAAACTTCTTAATTTAAAAAAATATTTACATTACACCTAAGTTTCGGATGTCTTCTGGGTGATTCTACAAATTTGAAAAATATGCGACAGTAAGATGTCCCAACGGAAATGATTTAGTCAGAATCACGCTCGACCACCAGATTTTTACTTCATTAACGATACCGACTTTATGAGGCTGGGTGGACTCCCGAACCCACAGGGCTGACTCAACGGCTACATGTAACAGATAGTAATTATCTGCCACAGAAGATGGGTTTTGGCTAAGAGAGGCTCGGAGCTTTGGCACCGGAGGAATTGTTACCATGAGCGGAGGAATGGAACTCCAGGTATTGAGTGGATAAATATGATATGTGGGGAGGAGAAGGGGGGCTAGATCTGAAGGATAGAAAACAAAGGGGAGGCGGATGAATGCCTGATTCTTGTGATCACTTGGTCGAATCAAGTAGAAAAAAGAAGGCTAAAAACAGAAACAAAAATAAAATCTTTATATAACAAATCCGTACAAGTAATACACTGAACTACTAAAAATAAGCCTACTTTAACTTAGGACAAAGTTCTTCTTATTTATTTCTACCTGTAACCTGGGAGAAAAGCAACGCAAGGAGAGTCATTGAACCTGAAAGCCAGTTATGTTTAATTTTCTTTTTTTCGAAGTTCAGAATTTTTTTTTTGCTTTTTCTTGATTCAACAAATACAATAAATTCACAATATGTAGAAATAATAATGTAGTTTGATCCAAAAATATTTTTCTTGAATATCACGAGTAGGACCGTACTCACGCTTGCGAGATGCTAGACGAACTACGAGAGTTAAGGAACCGGTATTATAAATTTAAACAATTGCTCCTTGCCCAACTATAGGTTCAGTCACTTTAGACGTATGGTTCCATATGTTCACATTCCCTTACAATTTTATAGAAAAAAGAACCCAATAAAAACGACTAGGTTGTAAGAGACCCATCTCAACAGCCCTTCAAAGCCCTTAGTATCCTATATCAATAGCAAGGGCTGACACTTAGGAAGGTACATGCTGTCATCTCACAATGGACTTGTATCAGTCAAACTATTTTATGGTTAACATATGTAAGCCAGTACACACAAGTCCTTAGGTCATGGTCTCTTTCTTAGAAGTCTGGCCACCCAACTTCTCGTCACGCCTTTTTCTCCCTCCCAGATATTTACTTCTAAATTTCATAGGCTCTCTAGGCTCCGCCTAATTTCCTGAATTATCTGATTGGTCCAAACCCCTTCTCCTATTTCACTATTCTTCCTACCCCCTCTTCTCAAGTGTTCATATATATTTCCTAGACTAGATAGCTAAGTTAGAAGATAGAGACTAGTAACAGTAACATGTAGTTCTTGTAAATATGTTAGAATAAAGTCATTTTAGTCTTCACTGATTTTTTTGTTAAGTAACTCGTGGAACGGCGCGCTGATAGTCGACCGCAACATAGTTTACTTTTAATGTAATTTACTTTTTAACTCCTATAATATCGCGAATAAATGATCGACGGAACGAGATAGACCAGCGTATGATAAGCAAGAACAGAGCCTTCATCTCTCTGACAAGAATACTGAGATACCGAAAAATCTCTAAAAATCTGAAGCTAAGGGTGTATAATGCCACGATAAAGCCAGCTGCGAGACCTGGGAACTAACATGTATCTAGAAAGCAGCATAATAATTATCTGCCATAGGTGGATTCGAACCCGGCTTCTTGGAGTCCATTGCCTTATCAATGAACTAACCACTCATCGAACTAGCGACAACTACTATTAACAACTAATTATAAGTTGACTATTCCAACATTGAAACAAGTATGCTAGCAATTTACATAACTGTCAATTTATTTAATAAATTATATTTAAATATAAGATATAAATACACAGCAATAGAAATAGTCTTAACAATTCAGCTTGAGATTATAAGAAAATTTAAAAAACAAAACAAATAAATGAATAAAAGAGCATCATTAAAAGGGGTTTTAAATATCTTGAAAGACGTCAAAAGACTTAAATGCCAACGAACTTAAGAGGAGGGTAAATAAACAAAAATAAAAAGTACCTTCCATGCCATTTCTCTGACGTCTTTTGATTTTCTATCGAAGGGGTCCTTTAAGGTTTTAAATCGATTCCCTGTAAGACCTTTTGAAATCGTTTCACAAAGGGAATCTTTTTAGTATTTTCATAAATTTATTTCCATGACTTATTATCTGAACATTGCATATTAGTAAAAAAAATATAAGAAAAAAAACATTAGGCACAGATTTTTTTTTTTTAATTTTCTGATTTTTTAGTTGTTTCTGTCAAGAATACTGAGATACCGAAAAATCTCTAAAAATCTGAATCTAAGGGTATACAATACCATGACAAAGTCTTGAACGGAAAGTCCTCCTAACAATTACAGGAGCGATCTGGGATCAGAGCCTTACACATGGAGAAGAACTAACAGTGAACTGCTTGCTGAGACTGGCCAGTCAATGTCTCATGATATGAAGGCAAGGAGGGTAACATGTGGCTCGAAGCAATTCATCATGGCGCCTTCCGCATCAATGAATATCAGTATAGTTAGTAAGAGACCACGTGGTAGACTAAAAACCAGGTGGATAAACAGAATCAAAAAAGATGGCAAACTGGAAAGCAGATGCCCAAGGCATGTAGGCGTGGAGAAGGCTAGTTCAGGTGACCAAAACTCTACAAAGTCTGGGAGGCAACCAGAACAAAATCTTAGGACGATAAGTAATATGCCTGTAGAAGTTCTGACAAAAATTAGAACTAGGCAATGAGCGTTAATCATATCTTAATGACAACCCGTAACCACCACTAGGCTCCGATATGGGAGATGCACCCGCCACGCATTGGGAGTTAAAAAAAGCTATTCTATTTCATAAGCATTGTCTAACACACATTTGAGGATGTGATAGCAGAGCCCTCTAGTGGGAGGATCCCAGAGTACTCGGTTCGGAACGTGTTGTCCGATTCCCAGTCAACATTTATTACGTGGTGGTCCTAAGAAATCGTTCTTGACATTCCCTCTGGGACGCTATACATCTTAAATGTAGGACTTGAGAAACATATGGAAAAAATAAATAAAAAAGTACATATTAATTTTAGCCTATTAATAAAGAAATATTGATTGAAATACAAAGTAATATATAACATATTTTTTACATTAAAATACATTTAGTAAATCTGATCTCGGTTAAATTGGAGTGTTACAGGCGGGTAGAGAAACTACCCACTGGCAGCACTCTAATGACCTTTTACATTAGCAGGTCTCGTGGCCATCTTCTTTTCAGGCGCCTCGGAGGATAGTCAGGAATGGAAGAGGAAGCAAGGTTAGAATCTAGGGGGTTCGAGTGGTTAGGGAGTTAATAATGGAAGGAATGATATTTGATTCGGGCTAGATCGGTTACATAGGGAACATTAAGGTCTTTATGTATGATTTTATTTGTGACAAAGTAAGGAGCATTGAGGATTTTACGAAGGATTTTGGATTGTAAGGATTGAATACTAGAGGAATTCGAAGGTTTATTGGAGCCCCAAAGCTCAACTCCATATATCCAGATTGGCCTTATTACAGTCATGTAGATCAGTCTTTTGTAATGTGTTGGAAGTTTAGACCGTTTGTCTAGTAAGTGCTGTAATAGTCGAAATCGACGTGCAGTTTTCTGTCTTTCCATCTTGTGTGAGGATTCCAGGTTAATTGTTTGTCCAAATGTAGTCCAAGGTAGCGGATCTGTTAGACAGGGGTAAGAGTAACATCGTTAAATGAAACTGTAGGGCAGTCAGTAGGTTTACGACGAAGGGTAAAGGTGATTTGATGGGATTTGTTGGAATTTATATTAATCCTCCAATTACGACACCAATCTTCGAGGGCTGTGATATGGGATTGGAGATTTTGGGATACAATTAATGGGTTATTATTAACAGCGAGCACACATGTGTTATCAGCAAACGTGGTGAGGATAATGTTAGGATTGGTTGGATTGTCAGCTGTATAGACGGTGAAGAGGATGGGACCAAGGATACTTCTTTAATGAGGATGTAACATCATTAAACAGTTTTATTTTATTTTGTAATAATGACATAGTTGCACTTTTATTATATAATTTTATTTTATAACGTTTATTGTAATTTATATAACGCTAAACGAACTTCCATTGATTTATTTCTCGAGATAGACTCCAATTTCGAAATGAAAAATTAAACTATGGTAATATCTTTTAAAAAAATGTATTTTTATAATATTTTATTTTGACTAGATAAAATATCTATTTCGCCTTTTCTAATTAAATTTAATTAGATATACTTTCAGTTATAAACCGAAGTAGTTTTCTACAGAAAATCAATAACGCTATATAATCCCCCAATTAAAATTGAGAGGGCTTTAAAGCGATCTAAAAGTAGCAGCTAATTATTGAAGGAATAAATAAAAAAAAAAAATCGGAAAGAGAATTATGACTGAAATACAAATTCTAAAGAAACAAGTTACAAGGAATACTTGAATTTTTAAAGTTTCTAAGAAGGTGAAATACAATCGTTAAAAGAAAAAAAAATGGTAAGTCCACTATGAGTTTCTTTAGCAGAAAAGTTCAACACAGAAATGGTGTGCTATATCTTTGCGAATATTTGTCCATTTAAGGGATTATTTTTTGTATAGTTTAGCTTAATAAACAGTTTATAATACTCTAAACAGGCATACAAAGATTATCTAATCGAAAGTCCAGTTTAAAAAATCAAATCAGAACACCCGAAAATCTAATAAACGTATATCGTAAGAAACTGCATAAGTAACAATAAATCGAAAAACGCAGGTCCGGTCGTAAATACTATGATATATTCGAAAATATAATCCTGGAAAACCTAATAAACGGTACCTATACCAAAGAATTCAGTCAAATTATATAATAATTAATTCGTAAGTGATCTTGAATAAAATTTCGATAAAAGCAACTGCGAAAATCCAATGAATGGTATTAAATTGTTCAAATTCACACCTCTTCCCAATTCCCCCAATAAAAAAAATTATATCATGAACCTCAAAAATATTAAAATTTAATATCACCATTACTAAAAGTTGTTTATAAAAAAACATCTAAATTCCTTTAAAAATGGGGATTAGTTTTAAATTTTCTAGGTTTATACGAAAAGTTCTAAATTTATTAACTATCTTATTTTTTACTATCATCAGTTATTCTTATGATATAATAAGGGTGGCAAGAATAATAATTCAATATCATATTACTGCTTTTTGTCTCTTTCATTGTTAAAACGAGCAACCAAAAACCAGCATACTTTTGAATTTGAAAATACTATGATTTTACATAAAGAAAATAATAAATTCAAAAAGAAAAATACTTGATTCCATTTATATATAAGAAATGATTAAGTATACAGTAAATTTTCAAACAGACACAAGAACCAACACTAAGCAGAGATTTTAAGTAAAAACTAATTTAAGAAAAATATGAGATAAAATTAATGTTTATAATCATAATTAACCTTGATATGAATTTTAATAATAAAATAAAGAGGGAATTTAATCAAAATATAGTTGCAATAAATAAATTAACTGCCTGACCTGAGTGTAGGAAAGGTTAAATAACAAATATTGTGATAAATTTTAATAAAGAAGGTTAACTGTAATAAATAATTTTCATTTTATGGGAACATTGACTAATTAGGTAATTAGATATAATCTAAGAATTACTTATTAACAAAATTATATGATTCCCTAATGTTTTCATGTCTCATAAGGTAATTTGTGGATTGGTATAAATGACCTTGGCAGAATAGCCTACAAAAAGATGCTTTTTAAATGATTTGGTTCTAAAATTGTATTGAGGTACGGTAATTTATCAATAATACTTTTGTTTGCAATTCTTGAAGATCATATGTGTAATAAATACTGTTTATGGTAGATTGTCCGAAACGTCGGACACATAAAGGAATAAAAAATGTTTTGAGACTAAAAAGTAAAAATCGTATTTATTTAAATATTAACTAGTCTCAAGAAAGTGTTAAGATGATAAATATATTATGTAGATTTTTTAGCCCAATTTAAAATTTTTAATTTTGTTAATTTATATGTAAGTTTAAAATGAGCTGTGCAAGCAGAAAAACAAATATACCGCTAATACCCACGAAAGGTTCAGTACTTAGTGAAAAAGTCCTGTTTCTTTAAAAACGGTTGTGCAAGGAGGTGATTCAGTCATGAACTTAATGAAACCTCAGGTTTTTATCACCCAATTCAACATCTCCAGGTGGACTCTCGAAACCACAGTGTCAACTCAAGGCTAAACTAAAAAAATAAATAATTATCTACCACAGCTGGATTCGAACCAAGGGTGATAGTAACAGCTCTTTACTCACTGAGCTACTCCGCTTCCCTGTAAATAGTAGATTAAATTTGGAAGAAGATAGTTGACCGTATAAAGTAGATTGGAGAAAGATATTCCGGGTTAGGGTCAATAAAGCTATCAAAACCAACGTTTCGCCCCACTTTGGAAGGTTTCATCAGGGCTGATGAGAATGAAGTTGAGCTCCCGAATTATAATTAAATGATAATTATATTTAAATATAGTGAAGTGTAAATAGTTGAAAGTACATTAATACGAGGAGCTGGTCAGGAGTACGGTCAGAAAAAAATACTCACTGCCAACGTTTCGGTTTTGAGAAAATTTGAGATTTCTCATAAGGGCTGTAAAAACCAAAATGAGATAACAACTTCGTTAACTCTACAATATTATATTTTATCTTCTATTAGTATCAATTCACCATTATCTACCTAATTTATTATTGTTTTTTTCCATTGTTTTCTTAATTTTTTTTTTTTTTTTTTCAATTGAAGTTATCTCGATTTATTTTTTTAACCTCCAATAAAGGCCTGAAAAACACTTTACGTCGAAACGTCGGCCCTAATTAATCAGTTTAGTTTATTTGTGTATTTTTTGCTTATCGCAATCCCGACCATCTTCTCCTTATAATGTAATAATAATAATAATTATAATAATAATAATAAAGGCTTAACGAACCCGAAGGTTCGATACCGATACCACTAAATGCCCCCTGCATACATCCTTCCAGTGATGCCCCTCCAAACCCAATTCCACTAAATCAGTTTTAACGCAATTCTCCCATCTACGTTTCGGTCTACCCCTCGGACGTTTACCCGTTAATTCTGTGTTTATTAACATTTTAGGGATCCGCTCGTTACTAAGCCCTACAATTTAAATATACTATTATTTTTTTTTAATTGGCTGTATAATTTTAAAACTTTTACTTGAGTAAAATTTTTTATTTTTGTAAAAAAATGAACTAGATAAAGAGCCCAAGCTGTTGTTTGTATTTTGAAAAGAAAAAAAAATTCAACAAAAAACAGTTATAGACCCAACAATCTCCAATAAAATATTGTGGACTCACACTATGGCAAGTTGAGAATACAAAGCATTGTACAGTTCCTGATAATGCATTAGCGGGAACAGATATGAATGATGCGCAAGAAGACATGAAACAAGGAACGGAGAACTAAATTCTGAACCAACCCGCGCAAACATATAACGCCGTCAGTCTTGGATGATTAATCGCTTTCCTAATGACCTCATACATTTCTGGTCTCTACCTGCAACGCTAATTACCTCACCTGCTAACCGCACCACATCCCCAAATGATTTCTAGTTTTTTAACACATCATCTTGTCAGAATATTAGTATAAGGAGAAAAAAAAATACAATGTGATTTCAAGAAAACTATTAAAACTCGTGGCAAATTGATTAATGTTGTAAATAAAAAATAAAATATATCATTAGGTATTTACTTAGGGTAGAGGTTTTTACTTTTACTTACTACATAAGGGGTATTCATGATGTGTTAAATGTAAAATGTCTTACCATGTTAAATATTAAAAGCATAGGATCGTGAACAGCCCTATTGAAAATCATGTTAAATGTTAAATGCACAAGAGCTCTAGCGGAATTTCTGAGAAACTTATTTTATAACCTTTTCTTCCAAAACTTCATATTATTGTTTATTTCTAAGTTTTGATTAAAATAATTTATTACAACATGCCTAAATTGAGTGAAAAGTGAAAGTTTAACTAATAAGTGTCTTGTTGATCTTCTAACTTGTGAGGAAGAGAATCAAGATGAGCTAATTGACAACTTTCATTGCATTATCCGTTGCTTTATTAGTTATAAAAACATCCAAAACAATACTAACAACAAGAACAACTCAAAACGTGTCGATGTTTTTCACGATCACAATACATTCCCTTATTATTTATACTATAAAAAGGTTAGTAAAAATAAAAACTTTTTTTTTAATACCAGATCGGCGTGGTGGGTATTACTTCATTAGTATGACAGTTACATTTTTTTATTTTAAACAATTGATTATAGGGGGGGGGGGTATAGTCTCGTTCAAAAGACACCCCCAACTACTTACAATGCTATAGGAAAGAATGTTAAAATAGTTTAAAAAAAATTCTTAAGAAAAAAAAGTTAATCTCAAAAACAGTGTCATCCATTGATTTAACAAAATAAATAATTGACTTATAATGAAAAAAAAAAAAGACGAAGAGAAAAAATAATATAAAATAAAAATGTAGAAATGCCAATAGAATCGACAAATATAGAATTCATAGTCTGGGCTTCAGTCTTCGAGATGAGGTTGGATTTCCCAAGCTGTAATTCACCGCTCCTTTAGCTGTCGGTAACTTGGAATGGAATTTCTCGAACGTTTCTTGATATAGTCTTTCAATGATTCCATTTGAAATTCCCAATGCAATTGGCTTTTTAAAACTTCGATAAGTGTAGAAAAACCGATCGAATATTAATAAAAACTGAACTAATATATTTTTTTTATCATTCCTCAGTCAAAAACAATTTTTTTTAACAAAACCATGTTTCCACAAATTACTAATATGGTAACATTACTTCATATTAATTTTTTTAATTATTAAACAACATGTTTTAATAATTACGAAATATTTCAAATGAAATATTATTTCTCTAACAGTTAGCTTAAACTGGAATCCAACTTTGGGTTAAGTATGGGAGGACCCACCCTATCCACCTATGAAGAAGTCACCCCACTACATTAGGGCAGCAATTTGGCGGGTAAGAACCGGCGGGACTTTTTTCCTTCTTCCCTTATCACGTGATTGGTTACCGAATTTTGGGAGGGGGCCAACTTTAATTAAAATATACCGCTTGAATTGCCCTTCCTGAAGTCTTGCCAACGGGACTTCCTCTAGTTCTGCAGGATGATCTTTGAAGAGTGTTTAATTGGAGTGACTAGATATCACCAATACTGAAAGATTAATAATATATAAAATCTTTAACTTATTTTTTTCTAATTTAATATTAATTATTAAATAAAATGTTAATTTTATAATTTTTTTTTCTCCCATGATTCATGTTCTTTTACATTTTTTAAACCATTTGTCGTGATCTTCTTTGTACGTTTTTCTTCTTTTAAAGTATTTTCAATTACTTATTTTTTACCTTCCGGTAATTTAGTCATCTTTGTAACGTATTTTTTAACTCAGAGTTAAACGCATGCGCCGCTGAGCTCACGTAGATTAGTATAAGTAGGTGAGTTCTATGTATTATTCTCTTTTTCTTATCTTTCTTTTATCCCCTTCACCTTCTCTTTTCCTTACCCACGCTTTTAGTTATGTTTACCACATATTATTATTGTCATATTTTCTAATCACTTCTTTTGTCTAAGTGAACTTTATATCTTGTTTCTTTATTCTAAATTCATATGGCTCTAGTTTCTATCCATTATATAACTTTATATTTATATTTCTTTATAATAATGTTATTTTACTTAATATTTAATTACCTATATATACGTTTATTTATTTTAACAGTTTTCATTCTGTACAATTATTTACTTTAATCATTATGTACATTTTTGATTCATTATCTTGTTCTTTGTTCTTAGCCCTAAAGAAGGCTGGAAATTGTGGCCGAAACGTTGGCACTACTAAATAAGTTTTTTAAACTTATTTGTATTTATTCCCCAACCATCTTCTCCTCATCAATATATAAAATAGTTTGATCTACATTTCACTATAAATAAATCTACTAAGGTGCACGCAATATCGAATTTTCAGTTATCACTCTACATACAGCTTATTTATTTCCTATGAATACACAGCAATATTTCTAGACATAACAGCTTTTGATTAATTTATGTCGTAACTTGACTTTCTATTATCAAATTATTTTTTTTCACTGTAAAAACCTAATATATTTTGTCTAAAACTTATTTTGGGTAATATTTGTCTTCTTGTTCTGATAAAATCCAACTATTGTGTAGATTGGTTTGCTCGTATAGGAAATATTTCAATTTTTGCGATTTTATAAATAGAAAAAAAAATTGAAGACCAAGGAAGGCGAAAATTATGAACAAACAATTTTTATTTTTCTTCTGCTATTAAATTCGTATATTAGTATTTCTCCAGGTGGAAGCAACGAATAAAAATTGAGTTCCTGCATAGAATAAGATTGTTTGGCAAAGATAATAAAGTCTTCATTACCAGTGATGCGGCGAGAGGGATGCGCTGGGATCTCTTGAGCTCTGCTCTACCCCTCACACGTGGGGGATAGAGTGGGCTCAGGGATCCTCAGGTCGATTCTGTAAATATTGTATATATTATTTTATCATTATGTTATTTTATTTATTTATTTTTCATACAGATAGTCTGATTATGTTCATTTGTCTATTCTTTTGTTTGTATATATTTTAAGAGAGTTTTTTTTATTTTATTTTATTTATTTTTTTTTTTTTTACTTATTTATTTTATTTATTTTAGTATGTATGAGATCATTCATCAACTGTGTGGCAGATTGTAATATCTATCAATAAATAAATCTATCAATTTCAAAAAAAAAAAAGTCTTAATGCAATCGGGAAAGATCGGCTGGTCTCGGCTTGTCCCGTCCGAATTGGATCCTTCTGTTTTTCTTTTTTTTACCTTATTTGTATTTATCTAACGTTAATCATTGCTTATAATGAGAACTGTTTAATTTTTTTTTCAAATAAACAAAAGTAAAATCGTTTGAACCGTTTTCGAGAAAATCGAAAAAAAGTTTTAAAAAGAAAAACGCGATTCTGTTAAGTAGCACTCACGGTTGAACGATTTTATCAAAACATTTGCCATCACATCCCAGACAAATATATAAATAATTGTATACATTATTATGATGTCTTATAAACAGAAATAACACGAACAAACGCCTACAGAATATTATGAACCAGACTCGAGACAATCTTTAGTAATTATGTTAGGTATAGAAATATCATACGAATTAACAGTCAAGATAAACTGTTAAAAATATTAATAGGATTTTAATATCTTCCTTGGGCTGGTTAGCGCTACGCTGATACATCTAAGTGTAAAGAGAGGGAAGAAAACTTGTTAATTCTTATACGTTATTAATGAACTCAGATAATAATTAACAACTGCTAAGAAGAAGTAAGTTTAAAAAGTTAAAAATTCTAAAAGCAAATTAACTAACAATTTCTATTCTGAGCTAACTCTGAAGGTTTCTGAAGATATTATCTTAAAAAAACAACAAACCTCATGGAGTAAAGTCAATCATCTAAAGTCGCAGAAAAGAATCTCATTCATTACCTGAAACAAATAAAAAATAAATTATTTTTAGAAATTAATAAATAAATAATGACAAGGTTTAAAACTTCAAGGTTCAAAATTTCAAATTTTTAATGTACTGTTAATTATAGGTGAGTTTATTCAAACGTTAATAAGCATCAATATCCTCGAGAATAATGGATATAATAATAATAAAAAAATTACTATTGAAAATTATTATATAGATGAATAGTTTTGATATAATAATTATTACGTCAAAATTAATTAATATGATAGAATAATTATCGATTATTAATATATTTAACAATTATTGTGTTATAATAGTTATTATATGATATAGTATAGCAACTACGGGGTGCTATGAGTAGAAAAATAAACAAAAAATGTATGCAAATTAATATCGTGTTAGTAAATTACAATATTTAAATCAATTAAATTCCTACAATGAAGCAATAGAAATGAATAATAAAAAAATAAAAAAACATAGATTGAAGGCAAAAAAGTTATAAATGCGGTACTCCTTCCCTCCCTTGAAAATAGGTTTAACAAGAAACGTTACGATAAATGAATTTCGTCAGGGGTATCTTGAGTCTAAAGGTGCTGCAACAGGTTTGCCAAACTATGGCGAATTCTCGCATGTGCAAGCGTATGCATAGGTTATTTGGACGAGCTGGTACAAGTTGGACTAAATTCGTGGGCGACACGTAGATAGTAGGTGTTTTGGGCACAAATCGAAGAACTTGTGCAGGCATCTACACATTTGTGCTCAATAGGTATTGTTAACTAATTTATGATAATGTATTTTAAAATTCTAGTAATTGGATTGATTTTAATACACCGTTTCAAATATTTTCAATTAACTTTACCCATTTCTTTTTTATTTAACATACTACAAATGTTCACTTACAAAGACATTAAGTATTAGAGTATAGTGATGAGTCTGCCAAGTATAGGTAGGGAGATAAGCAATGGCGGCTGTTTCAAAATGGTTAAAAAAAATTAATTTTTCATTCGGAGCTCTATATCTTTAAAACTACCAATAATACTGAAAAATCTAAGAGAACGTTATTTAAATAAGAGTAAATTTGCTAAAATATTAGCACTAATAGAACTATTTACGTCTAATAGTTCTCGAGATATAGCCTTTTAAAAAGCAACATTTAATAAAAATATACTAAAATCTCAGGAGCAAGTTAATTTATTTTGAGAAATCTATCTCAGGAACTATGTGACGTATAGATGTTTATTAGTATCCTAATTAAAGCTGGTTTGATGTGCTACAAAGTAGTTTATCACCTTTTTATTAGTAGGAATAGTAGTTTTCATGATATGTGCTAAAATAAACCTAATGAACCATAGGATGTCCGTCAGCATTCAAATTAAAGCTAGTTAAATTTACTATAAAATAGTTTATAACGTTTATCTTTGTAGGAGTAATAGTTTTTATGATGTTTGACACAATATATCTCCTGAACCATACGACGTACATATAGTTGTTTAGGACATGTATCTTCGAAAGGGTAGTAGTTTTTATGATATTCGCAAATGAATATAAATTTGGCACACGAAATTTTGTCCAAACAATTATAAATCAATTTATTTTAGCAAATATCATGAAAACTACTACTCACACCAAGATAGACTTAATTAACTACTGTATATTCCGTTGAACTAAATTTAATTTGAGTGCTAATAAACATCTGTACGTCGAATGGTTCAAGAGATATAGATTTCTCAAAATAAATTTACTAACTACTGATCTTTCAATACATCCTGTAAAACATTTTTATGAAATGTTACTTTTCAAAAAGCTATATCTCGAGAACTATTGAACATAAATAACTCTATTAGGGCTCATGTTTCAGAAAATTTACTCTTCTTTAAATAATGCTCTCTTTGGTTTTCTAATGTTTTGGCAGTTAAAAGATATGGAGTTCCAAATAATTAATTTTTTTTATCGTTTTGAAACAGCCGCCATATTTTTATTCCTCCTATCTATACTTGTCAAACTTTTTATCTATACTTGAAATTTTGATTAGAAATTATATATAGTTTTTATTAAAGTAATAAAAAATTGGGGTGAAATGACTGCCTTTATTTCACCCTGGCTATTGTATTGTAGTATACTGGAGCTCGAGGCATAAAATCCAGCCATTTGACTATTCGTTTACAAATAATTTTAAAACTTAGTTTTTAAGACATTTAACACGAGAAGACATTTCTAGCTGTTTTAAAACTTACTCATTAGGTTATTAATTCAATTAAGTAACGAATTAATTCTTATATTTTTTCGAAAAAAGGTCACATAACTCCTAAATCATCCAGACATTCTTGCGAAAAAAATACGTATAAGAAATTCAATAGCATTATTTATTCTGGGTCGAATGAATATCATAACTTCGGCCAAGTAGTACATCAAAAAACGAATTATTTTTCAAATTTTTCCCATAACTGACTTATATATACCAAAAGTTAACACGGAAACGCATTTCTGGCGGTCCTAAAACCGTTACTAAGCAGCAAATTAAAAAAAAAAATTAAAATGTGTACTACTACAACCCATAAAGGTCAGGGGTTCAGTAACCTACGGCAACCGAATGGTTAAATTGGAGGGGCTGCCATAATGTATGCTATACTAGCGCCCATGTGGCCAACAGCCAAAACTCACCTCCTCCAGCACTCTCTGGGGTGAGAAGCAACCCAGAAGAGAGAGCCATCTTGTCCTCTACCAGAAGCAGTCCATTTTTTCTTCTTTGTTCACTCATCAAGAAAATCTACCATGAGTGAGTAAAACTCTTGGACTTGTTCCCAGAAGCAGAGGAAAGAGAGGCATAAGAATGCAGAGGGAAGAAGGAAGCATGGAGTAAGTTAACATAAATAAGCAGTAGTTAACATCCACATCTTCATCAACCACCTCATTATATCAACAGTTTTCCATAGCCCAGTCATTAAAAATTAATTAACCCTTTTTAACCATAAATGATTTATTTCGGCTATCCCCTACAACTCCTGTAACTTATTTAATAGAATTTGATTTTCATTTAATCATGTTTTATTTTTCAATATATACAGTCCATTCCAGCCTAACCAGCCAACCCAAAGTGAAGTGTGCCTGGCATTTCAGTTGAAGGCATGCTTTATACAAATACTTTGTAAGAAAATACTGTTACTAGACCAATTGTTGTGTAAGGAGGCTATTTGGTCAGAATCACGATCGACCGCGAGATTTTTACCCAATTTATAAGGCTGGATGGACCCCATTAGAGCTCCAGAACCAACAGTGTTGACTCACGTCAACAGAAAATAACAAGGGCTTATATTTAAGCAAATTTACTCTACTTTAAATAATGCTCTCTTAGGTTTTCTAAGCTTCTGTACTATAAATTTAGAAACTTAAAATACAACCACTGTATAATAAAGGTCAACACAATATTAATTCATGTTCATTACAGAGGAAATAAGTTACAATACTAAGGAAGTTAGAATTAACTTATCTCAATAGGTAAGGGCTAGCATTGAAACGGCAATTAATTGGAAGGAATTGTGGGGCGTTGGAGCGCCTATAACACAAAGCCTCTAGAACTATTGGAGCTGAAAACGGTCCATATCGTTCAATGGGGTCGGTTGTATATAAGCGTTCCTCCTAATGCACTTTCCATACAGGCTCTTGTTATGTAAGCTTAGAGCTGTTTATGTATTCAAATCTACAATTCCCTTTTAGATACTAGCAATATCAACTCTGCCTTTGAATCAATGTGGTTGCAATTAATAGCGCAAACTAAAACATTTGTCTGTGTCAGACCTTTATCGATTTCTTTGCAACAAAAATAATAGATTTATTAAATAAAATTATTTTGTATCCAAGTTAATTCTCAAACAGTCTTTATTTTCTCTTTTTCTATGCAGAGTCTTGGGGTTTAGTCGGGATGCCAGGATAATCGCTGTAGGCAATTATCTAAAATGAGTTAATTAATTAATTTATATTGAGTCCTGCAAAACTTTCATTATAATTAGATGCTTTTCCAAAGGCCTTTATTTATAAAATGTTGTTAAGATTAAATATATAATATAATAAGGGGTGGTTTTGTGTAATATAATTGTAAATAAACGATAATTTATTGCTATGATTAAAATGATTCAGATAATAGGTTTGTCACAAAATATTGTTTACATTGTGAATTGTTACCTAATGTATCTAAATAGCTTCTGATTTGGATGAGGTGTAGTAACTTGGGTGTTCGTCTTAGCCATGGAGTTCCATTTTTGAAGAGCTCTTCTCAGGACCTCTTCTCTAGCTCGTCTTCCTACTTCAGTGTTCTCGTCTTCCATCCTTTCTTCCTGGTCTCGTGTCCATTTTCTCTCACCTCCCCTTAGAGGTGTTACCTTTTCCAAATCTAATTCCTCATTGACCGTAGGTGACAAAACGCCCCCTAGGTGAGCGACTCCCCTAGGCCCGAGAGGGGGTGAGTTCTAGGAAGGGTTTCTACCAACTTAATTGGCTTCTGTCCTTGGGTATATAGCAAGAGATGTGTGAAAAGCTCTGACAACAAGACCAAATGCGGTACACAAACACAGGTTCCTGTGTGTGTGTTGACAGGGGTATCCGAGGGAATAGGTATCCTCGCAGATGTGGCTAAATCATATAACGACATTTACCATATAGTCGTTGTCGGAATGTAAAAACCTTAATACATAGCAATTTAAATCCTGGCAATCCTCTAATAAATTAATAAAGCAATATGATTTCCAATTACTTTATTGTTTCATAGGTTTGTATGACGGAATTAATTGACCCGGGAGAATTATTGGATGTGAGGTATACATTTATAATTAAGGCATGCTAATTTATTTATAATTAACTGACCCTACAATGCTTCCCTATTGCTATATTTGATTAATATAGATTTAATGATCAAAATATAGTTTATGCTGTGTTTTGATAGTTTGATATAAATTATTGTATTTAATTAAAATTAAACATATATATATATACTTAATTATTATGAGTTGGTAGCATAAATTAAACCAATATATGCGATGACATTCATTTTTAGCTTCTAAAGAAATATTTAGGGGAATCATTAAAATGTTTTTCTTATTCTTCGAAAAGAGATGAACCTGCTCATGCTGTGTTAGTACTATATAAATATATTAGTACTTTAAACAATTAAGACCGATCGACACATGAAAGTGTTGCAAAAGATTTTTAAGAGTGAACATTTGTATCTTTGAACCTTTCCATAAAATGCAAACGAGTTATGAATAATTATATCAACAATAGTCAGCGGAAGAAAAAAAAAATCTCCTTTTAGTAAATCGAGAAGAAAAATTTATAATTTTAATTTATTTAAAAAAATGGTATTTGGTACTTTGAGGCTAAGATAAAAACTAATATGAAATGGTCTTTTATATATACATAAAAAAAAATTGATCTACTTTACCTCGAACCAAATTATGTTTTTATAATTTTTTTTAAAAATATAAAAACTTAATAGAATCAGAAATATTTTTTTCTTATTCCATGAAAACAGAGAGGGATCGATTGGTGTATAGTAACAGTGAAAAAAGCTAATACTTTCTGAGTTACAAACCAAAAAAAGCTGAATTTAGTTCATAACTGTTTTTCTACTGGAGAATTCGGGGATTTCATTATCTTTACACCTTCCCAAGATTACAGGGACCAGTTTAAGAAAAAACTGCACGTGAATTGATCCAGTAATTAAAAAGTTTATTGCGGGCAAAGATTCGACCATTCCCTTTAAATATATATAATAAAAGCTGTTATTTAATATATTGTCCTTGAGAATGGCCAAGTTGGCCGAAACGTTGGACATTTAATGAAATAATAAAGAGTGTTTTTAGAATTAACTTTTACTACAGTTTCTATTAAAGTTGCATCAAACAAACTGTGATGTAAAGAATAGGGAAAAGGAACCCAAAAAAACAGCATTGGTTCAACATGTTGTTCAAAATAAACATTAATTTGATTTTGAAAATGTCCAAATCATTCATAAACAGAATAATAATTTTAGAAGAGAGATATTAGAATCGATTTATATCTCAGAAAATATAAATTATACTGTCTACTTCAAATCAGATTATAAGGGACTGAACCACCACTATTCAGAAATTTTAAGCAGAATAAATATGTAATAATTGTATACAAAAAAGATGAAAAATGTTCAAATCCATAAATAGTACAAGTACCATATATAAATGGAATAAATATGCAATAATAAAAGTGTCAATAGAGAAGTAAATATATTAAAAGATGTTTGTGTTGTTAGCAGAAAAATTAGTAATAAATGTTAATTAAATTATATTGAAAATGTAAATTAATGTTTTAAGAAAAATTATGTTATATGATAAGATGAGTCCTAACCTGTTGAAGGCAGGTTCCGTTTAGAGTTTGTAAATGTAAATGATCGAAAGAAAAGTGGTTAGTACAAGTTTTAAATTTAAGAAAGAATTATATAGAAGAAGTTATGTAAGTAGGAATCTATTTTTAAAAAAACAAAAAATTTTATATTGATTATTATGATATTAATTTAATGATTAATTTATTTAGAGATGGGACAAAGGCAATTAGCCTGCATTTTTAAGAATTAAAAAAGAAAAAATGACAACAAAGTAAAGGTAGGGCCAAAGAAATCAGTATGTAAGTGAAGGAAATAATGAAATTGTTATAAAAATAATTAAAAGGAGCTGTCTGAAGGTATCCTTGAAAATGACCTAACCCCAGAGCTCAATTCCATATGTCCAAATTGGTCTGATTATTGTAGTGTATACTAATTTTTTGTAGTGAATGGGAAGTTTAGAGCGTTTGTCATGTAAGTGTT
>NW_027107176.1:484140-498210 GCF_000696795.3 Halyomorpha halys
AAAAAAATATAGAAATAATTAAAAAAAAATAAAATAAAAAAAAATAAATAAAAACACATAAAAAAATGTTCTTGACTGTTTATATATTAGTAATTAAATTTAGATTCCATACAACGAATTTTTCTATTTTCAGTATAAAAATTTAAAAAATGGGAAAACCAAAAAAACCCAGCAATTCCAACCATATTTTATTTATGAACTATATGACGTTTCGGGCCACTCCTTTGTTAATTTTCAAATCTAATTTCTAGTGTTAGAACACTCGTAAATTCCTGACATATTCTCGGAAGTGTTTCACGGTGGCCATTCCATTTCCCTAACCGCACAGGGATTATACTGTACAAGCTCGGGTATATCCTAAAAAAAGTAACGTTTTAACATAAAAAGCCATAAATCGAACAATAAAATGAACGATAATAACACAATATGAGGATTCAAACCGACCCTGTAGGTTATCAATAAGGGGAGAATACACGAAAATTATTTCTTTACGTATCAAATTTTCGTTAGTGATGTAATAAATTTGATATTTACAATGTATTTTAGTTTGTGATATTCCACCTGTAAAAGGGTGGATTTTATTTCATCGACACCCCCTTACCAGCAAAATTATATCCATGAAAACTCGATTATGTAGAAGTATTATTACGGGATATCGAATTCTAATACGATTTTATTCCAACCGTAATAATTTGTCATACTAATTTGCTGTTTTTATTAAACTTACTCCATGGACCCGGATTCAAATCCAGCTGGGCAGAAAATTGTTTTCTGTTACACTGCAGCCGTGAGTCATCCCTGTGGGTTCTGGAGCTCTCCTAGAATCTACCAAGCCTCATAAATTGGTTACCCTTAATTGGGTATAATATACACAACCGTTGGTTTAGTAACAGTATTTCCTTACAAAGTACTGAACTCCTGACCATTATGGATTGTAGTAGTACAGATTTTTTTTTGATTTTTTTTTTTTTTTAGTGATTGTTTTTGCTGCTTAGTAACAGTTTTAGGAACGTCACGAATGCGTTTCCGTGTTAACTTTTGGTACATATATTCGTTTTTTTTATTAACGATATACTACTAGGCCGAAAATATAAGTTATGACATTCATTCGACGAAGAATTTAATGCTGTTTAATTTTTTATACCTAAATTTTTCACAAGAATGCATGATTTAGGAGTTATGTGATCTTTTTTCGAAAAATATAAGACTTAATTCGTTACTAAATTGAATTAATAACCTAATGAGTAAGTTTTAAAAAAGATTGTAATGTGTTCCCGGGTTAAGTGTCTTAAAAAGTAATTTTTAAAATTATTTGTAAATCAATATTTAAAGGCTGGATTTTTTGCCTCGAGCTCCAGTATATTGTAATACAACAGCCAGGGTGAAAAAAGGCAGTTATTTCAAATCAATTTTTTATTAATGTAATAAAAACTATATATAATTACTAATCAAAATTGATTAGTCTACCAAGTATAGGTGGGGGAATAAAAAAAGAGCGGCTGTTTCAAAACGTTGAAAATAATTAATTTATTAAAAATTTGAGCCTGAATGGAGGTAGGCGAATATAGATATATACTTTACGTACTGCGTTCCACAGTTCTAGAGATATAGTTTTTTAATTAATTTTGGGAAAACTATATCTCAAGATTCATTTGACGTACAGATATCTATTAGCATTCAAATTAAAGCTAGTTTAATGTTCTATAATGTACCATAGTTTATGAAGTATATCTTTGCAGTAGTAGTAGTTTTTATGAAATTTTCCAAAATAACTTGACAAAATGTTAATTTCTAGTTAGTAGACATTTTTTTGGAAAATATAAAAAAAAAAAAAACCACTACTCCTACGAAGATAAATGTCATAAAGTACTTTAAGGGACAATTAACTAGTTTTCATGTGAATGCTGGCAGGCATCTGGACGTCTTATGGTTCCTTATATATATATATATAGTCATAAATTAAAATGTTTGTCCGAACAACTAGAAATCAATATTTTGTGAATTTATTTTATCAAATATCATAAAAGTACTACTCCTAAGATAAAAATTATAAACAGCCCTTGTATTATATTAAACTAGTTTTGATTTGAGTGTTAAAAGATATCTGAACGTTCAATCATTTCTGAGATATAAAGTAGTTACATTAATGATGTTAGTGTATGAACATAAATTTGCTAAATGAAAATTTGTCCGAACAACTATAAATCAATATGTTTTAGCAAATATCATGAAAACTACAACTCCTACGAAGATAAACTTCATAAACTACTTTATAGTCCATTAAAATAGCTTTAATTTGAGTTGAATGATTTTTGAGATATAAATTTCTCAAAATAAATTCACTAACTACTGATATTTCCATACATTCTGTACATTTTTATGAAATGTTGCTTTTTAAAAAGCTATATCTCGAGAGCTATTGAACGAAAATAGACACTAAATGACGTTATCTTACAAAAATTAATAGATTTATAATTGATTGGACAAAATTTCGTGTGCCAAATTTATATTCATTGGCATGATATTCGCCAAGTTAATTAAGTCTATCTTGGTGTGAGTAGTAGTTTTCATGATATTTGCTAAAATAAATTGATTTATAATTGTTTGAACAAAATTTCGTGTGCCAAATTTTTATTCATTTGCGAATATTATAAAAACTACTACCCTTTCGAAGATACATGTGATAAACAATTTTATAGTAAGTTAAATTTCCTTCAGTTTGAGGGATGGCACGCATTGTACGTCGTATGGTTCTAGAGATATATAAAAACTATTTATAACAAAGATAAGCCTTATTAACTATTTTATAGTAAATTTAACTAGCTTTAATTTAAATGCTGACAGACATTTGTACGTCTTATGGTTCATGAGGGTATTTGGTATATTTTTTTATAAATAAAACTTATTGTCCGAACAACTATAAATCAATTTATTTTAACAAATATCATGAAAAATACTATTCCTACTAAGATAAAGGTTAGAAACTACTTTATAGTACATCAAACCAGCTTTAATTAGGATACTAATAAGCATCAATACGTCGCACAGTTCCTGAGATATAGATTTCTCAAAATAAATTAACTTGCTACTGGGATTTTATTACATTTTTATTAAATGTTGCTTTTTAAAAGGCTATATCTCGAGAACTATTGGACGTAAATACCTCTATTTAGGGCGAGAATTTCAGCAAATTTACTCTTCTTTAAATAATGTCCTCTTAGATTTATTATTATTGTTGATAGTTTTAAAGATATAGAGCTCCGAATGAAAAATTACTTTTTTTAACGTTTTGAAACAGCCGCTATTTTTTATTGCGATAGTTTTAATTAGAGTAACCAAAAAATTGTGGTGAAATAACCAACTTTTTTTCTCCCTGTCTCTTGTACTATACGATTTCATGCCTTGAGCTCCAGTAATAAGAGGAACTATTAGGAGAACACTGTAGAGACGCATCAAACCTAGAAGGAACCAAGTAACCTGATTAACTGTTTACCGTATCCTGCATACTGACCTGGACAATATGACGCCTCCTCTCTGCCCACAGTGTGTCCGGAGGATCCGTCCCGTTGCGAGTGATCTTCAGTGGCCCTGCGTCCCTTCTCACCCTCCTGTTGGGCACACCTTTTCCTCCGGAGAGGCTGATGGCTGTCAAGAAGATGAGGGCCACTCCAAGAGCTAGGACCACTTTGAGGCCAAAGCTAGTCGCGAACATGAGTCGTACCATCTTTCTGTAGAAGAATTGTTCCATTGTAGATTGATGATATAATTTAATCGGATTTTTCCTTCGTTTGCATATTGGTGGTTACCTTTATCTAGTTTAATTCATTACCATAAATCCATATAAATGTGAAGGTTAATGAAAACGACTCAATGACCTCAATACATAGAAATACCTTTGTTCTAAAATATATTCCAATCTAATGTTTATTGAGGAATAGTTAAAATTTCTTTTTGAAAAAGTGCACTCAGACGCTATAAAAAAAAAAAAAGTTTTAGGCAAAACAATCTTTAGTACCGTTTTATGAGCTCCTTTTGTTTTCTTTCAATAATGTATGAACGATTTCACATAAGTCAATTATACCATCTAAATTAAATTTATATATAACATAATTGAACAATAAAATATTTGAAGAGACTATTTGTAAATTCTTTCTTACAAACGAAATTTCAAGAAAAAAGGCAGTAAGTAGGAAGAGATCGATTTAAAAAAATGTAGAAACATAAGTATTAATATATAGGAAGATGGTCAGGGTTGCGGTCAAAGGAGAAACAAAAATAGTTTACAACTATTTATTTTCCGACGTTCCAATACGATACAATGAAGAGTAAAAATATAAAGATAAGATACAATGATAAGAATAAAAATAAGTAACAATGGCAAGAGTAAAAATTAAAAAAAAAAAAAAATGAACAGGCCTACTGTTCACCCGTTTGCTTTGAACAGGTAGGTTGTCTTGACTTGTTCTTTGCTCATTTATTATCATTTTATATCTTTATTATTACTTATTTATGTATAATTATTATTTTTTCATGTTGTTTATTTAATCTCTATATATTTTTTTCCCTTCCCTGTATTGTTTTTGTTTTATGTACATCTCCTGTATTTTTAACTGTATATTTTACGTATTGTTTTAAAATTTTTTACTCTTGCCATTGTTACTTATTTTTATTCTTATCATTGTATCTTGTCTTTGTATTTTTACTCCTATCATTGTATCATTTTGTTTCTTTTTAGCCCTGATGAAGCCCTACAAAGTGGGGCGAAACGTCGGAAAATAAATAGTTGTAAACTATTTTTGTTTCTCTTTTGACCGCAACCCTGGCCATCTTTCTATATATCAATTTTTACGGTCAACTATATATACATATATAAGTATTAATAGAAATGAAGAATACAATTTTTATTACACGATTATTAATATAATTATAACATTAATAAATTACATCTTTTAATCTACATCTTAATTACTTACTTCATTTACTATACGAATTTTCATAGAAATATAAAAATAAAAATTTTTTTATTCATAATTTTTGCCTTTAATTTCTATCTACCTAATTTAAATAATTAACTTTAAATCCTAGAATCAGTTTTCCTTACCTTTAAAATATTTAGTTATAGAGAATAGGTCAGTTTTTGAAATAACAAAAATTAGTTATACCGAGCGACAATTGTCTCGGCTTTTTCCGATTTGAACTCCTGACTTTTTCTCCTTTAATTGTCTACATTTTTCAATTTTTTTTTTTATTTTGGAAGATCGTTGACTAAACCTGTATAATAATAAAACAAAAATGGTCCGAGGGCTTTAAAGAAAAAAATACAAAAAATTGTATTTAAGGTATTTAACGTGAGCCAAAGTTTCACTAAACATTGCATCCTTGATCAGGAATAACTGAATGGAGGCAATAACATAAACCAATCACCAAAAATGACAATGATCAGAAAATAAAAATCATCAAGAACAAAAAAAAATTGGAGATGTTCGGGGGGGGGGGGAGGAGAGGGCCCGGTCAGCAATCAGATATAGAAACTATAAAAATTCGCACTTTCAATTTTTACGGTTATAACAATAACTTGCCAATAGATCAGAAAATATAAAATGTCCTTTACAAATGTTCACTGTTATTTAAAAAACAAAAATTTTATTTTCGTTGAGTTTTCTAAAAAAAATATATAAGTAAGATTTAAGCACGACACAAGAAATCTGAACCAATACTATGCAGAGATTTTAAGTGAAATTAATTTATGAAAAACATGGGATACAATTAATGTTGATAATTATAATTAACCTTGATATGAATTGTAATAATAAAAGAAATAGCAAACTTTAACCAGATGCCTGACCTGAGTTGAGGGATGGTTATAAATATTGTTGAGATAAATTATAATAGAGAAGGTTGACTGGGATTAAAAGTTTTAATTTTTATTTAATGTGAAGAATTGGCAAAACAGGTAATTAGACATATGCTTAGGACTGTTTATTAATAAAATTATATGGTTACCTAATGTTTAAAAGTCTCATAGGATAATTGAGGTCTGAAATTAATGATCTGGGTAGAATAGCCTGCAAGTTTTATAAAATAGTATAAAGGTATGATAATTTATTAATCATATTGTCATTTATTTAAAATTGTTAAAAATCATATGTATAATAAAAGCTGTTTGTGATAGGATGACCGAACTGCCTGAAACTTATAAAGAAATATAAATTGTTTTGAGACTAAAATTGGATAACATTTATTTTATTTAACCAAAAAAGTAACTTTTATATTTTTTATGTCAGTTCGGATTAGTGGAGTGTTCGGAGTACCGAAGTTCGGATTACTGGAGTGTTCCGATTACCAATATTAAATTGTACCTCCCCATTATCATTCCATATATCGGCAAGTAAAAGTAAAAAAAGTTATAAATATTGTAAAGCTACACTCAATTTTTAACTTATAGAAAATTAAAACACAAAATTAATTTCAACATCTTTGTTGTGATTGAAAAACTAGATTGCCCCATCAGAACTCAGTACACCCCTTAAATTACAAATATGAGAAATATGCCAGGCCAAGTGGGATGAAAGTTCTCCGAGTAAATTCAAAGAAATCAAAAGATCAATAATACCATGGTCGACATCCTACCGCAACAGCCGCAGTTGTTGCTCTAACCCGCTTGAGAATAGGGCATACTCTCCTCACGCACTCCCACCTGATCAGAAAACTCTCACCTCCAACGTGCAAATATTGTCAGTCCATTCTCACGATTAGACATATTTTTGAAGAATGTACTCACAATTTGCCAGCAATAAACAGGATAGGACCGACACCAAATTTATCAGAAGCTCTCACAGATGAGGAAGCTAAAATTACATTAGTGTTTGAATTTTTAAAAGCACAACTCCTCTTCGATTTTAATTTTTTTATTTATTATTTTTAATTTATTTATTATTAATTTTTACAAAACTTTTAGCATGCCATAACAGCTGATGACCAGAGGGTTTTTGCCTTTAAGCAACAATAAACAAATAAACAAACTAGATTGCTTAGTAGGTATATCATATTATATTTAATTTAACTTAATATTGTCACTAATATCGACCAAGAGAGTTTTATGGTCTGTAAGCAAAAAGAAAAATCAGGGACGTGGCCTTCGTTGTGTGTTCTTCCAAGCGTTTATAAACGATCCTATTTCAGACTGGGAAACTACAATTACGAATGCAACTTCGATAAGAGATGAATTAAGACTTCTAACATAGATCAGAATGAATCGGAAGTAAATGAGATTGAATATTAAAAAAAAATTGATATTACTTTTAAAAATAAATAACAAGAGAAAAATACATTTGGTAGTATATCCCTGCTTAGAGAAACATCTTAAAAAAAAAAATTGCCATATATATATTACATAAAATATGAATAGTTTTTATATAATAACCTTCACTATTCACCTTCACCTTCACTCGCTAAACAAGCACTTGCTCTTCCAGGTCAGGGCGCGGTCATTCTGACACCACAAGAAATAAGTCTTCCGATGAAAAATGAAATATATAGTTGGCAAGCCATGTGGGATGAAAGCCCGCCAAATTATCAAAAATACCACTAAACTATGGACCACATCAAACAGTTCCAATCGCAGGGAGGAGGTAGCTATTGCCAGATTGAGAATGGGTCATACGAGTTTAACTAGATAGATATCTGATCAGTAAGCAGCCACCGCCAAAATGTCAATACTGCAACAGTGTACCTACGATCAGTCACATATTTGAGAAATGTCATTTTTATTCCCCGAACTCGAGTAGATTGGGAGTAGGACCGAGTGTATCGGATGCTCTGAATGATGACCAGAAGAACGTGGAAATGTTCTTAGTTTTCTTAAAAAGGAATGGCCTTTTGAATAAGATTTAAACCAGAAAAGCTGTTATACGTAATAAAAAATACCAAAAGAAGTAATTATTTAAATTTTTTTCACGAAATTATTTAAAGAGAAAAATAAAGTGAAATAGAATTATAAATATAAATGAAACAGAATTATAAAGCACGAAACATGGGCGTTGATGACCACAGGGTTTTACGCCCTAAAGCCCCAGACAACAACAACAACAACATAACCTTCACTGTGTACTATATTAAAGCAACTCAGAATAACAGACTTATCAGAGTGTGGTAAAAGATTTCTTATGAGTGAAACAATTTATTTTCGTTTTAGCACATCAATTTAAACGAAATTTCGAAAAATTGGGGTAAACAATTTTTTGACACAAATTTCTCACCATAGATTGGCTTTCAACACTAGACGACCAATTTCTATTCTAAACCTGGCAGTGTTTTAGGGCTTTATGAACAGCACCGAAGGACACAAATCGAATCTAATTAAACAAATTAGAACCGAAGATATAAAATAAAACGTTTTCATTATTTGAGACTAATATTTTACTCTTATAAGGCGAAAAGCATTAAATCTAAAATTTGTTAATGTAGGAGACATACCCCAGGCTACGGTAATACCTTTGGAATACGTCCAATAAAAAAATAAATCGAAACTTGTTCTTTTGTATAATGTGCCACTAATCAAATAAAGCAGCGATATCATAATAATCACTTAAAACGAATTTATTTATAAGGGACAATTATTATGAATTTAGATTTTGAAGCCCGATATTATTCCTTTCATAATAAAGTCACTAACCACCCAAATCCACTGGTTTCTAAGCTTCCTCTTCCATTCCTGGCAATCCTCCGAGGCGCCTGAAAAGAAGATGGTTGTGACCTTATATTGTAAACTGTTTTTAGAGTTCTACTACTGGGTAGTTTCTATACATCCTGTATCATATCATTATGTCATTATGATCAAATTTACTTGTTGTATTTTTTATATAGTTGTAAATATCAATAAATAAAAAATAAAAATAAAAAGATTTTGAAGAAATTGTGTGGAGGTATACACATTGTTGGTCTGAGTAGTTTAATGAACCCCATTACTAATTTTATTATTTAATAATTTAAATTTACATTTTGGGGTAAGTCTAAGATGCACACTGGTTTTCTGAGTAAGACAGTCCTGTCCTCAGTTACTGAACGGGACTGGCCAGACACCTGGGCGTTGGGAGGCTGACTCAGATATTTACTGGAATGATTTGTTATAGGAAGATAGTCAATAAAGGTATGAAAATAATAAAATAAAACCTATTTATTGCTAACCAATCTTTCGCCCCAATTAGCAGGGCTTCGTCAATGCTAAAGGAAAAAAGAAAACAAGATACAAACATCATATAATTGACAGAACATTAAAATAAAAAACATTTTAAAACAACTTTTATAACATGAAATGTTTTTTATTTTAATGTTCTGTCAATTCTATGATGCTTGTATCTTGTTTTTTTTTCCTTTAGCATTGACGAAGCCGAACGAATTAAAGGTCATTGCAGTAGGAGCATCGGTAAATGCATATAGGAAAAAATTTCTTTAGAATAGAAAAAAACGCCGTTCTTAAATTTTAACTACTTTTAAAACTACCACGATAGCAAATATCATAGTTTATATGATATAAGTAGTCACTATGATAGTTGCCGCTAAAGATGAAAATGTGTTGTAATGGTGGAAATAGTCCTATTTGTTAATAGTGTTATATATAAATATAGTAAAATCAAAACTGTAGTATTATGTTATAGAAGGAGTTATACAGAGAAAAAGAATTACTAATTCAATGAAAAGTATAAGAACTAGATAATAATAAAATTACCTATTTGTTATTCGAACAATATATCGTCCCTTTAATACATCTTAATTAAAACAAAAACTGTATACCTTTTAATAAAAATAAAAATGTATACCTTATTTGAAATAAATAAATAGATAACCTACAAAACGAGGGTTATGATTAAAAGTATCTAAAACTTGGAGGAAGGCATATAATGGTAAGAAGTGAAGCGAAAAAGGCGTGGCTTGTCATGGATCTGGATGGAAGCAGAGGAGTGGGGGAACTGTACGAGCCAATCACTGGCTGTCTTCTGTTTCAGTTAAGATTAAAATTCTGGATACTCCTTATTATCTCTACGCGAACTTAAGCTCCAAATGCTTAATCTTTACGGCTTCATTTTTGTTTTGAAGTAGAATAGGATTATACCATCGCCCCGATCGGGTGCGTGCATCAATTATCTATTATTTTGTAAAGTAATAAAATTGTGCAGTTGCTTTTTATCGAAATCATGAGATATTATAGCGACGATATGTGACTTTATGCCATAGGCGTAAAACTAGCTACAAACATAAACAATCTTCACTATTATTATAGAAATAAACCAGAGACATTTATGGAAAAAAGATGGTTGCACTAGTTTACAATCTCTTTCTATTTACCTAATTATATTTATTTTGTTTTAGAGGCTATTTGAAAAATGTTAATTCTCCACTAACCTGCATCATTATCATATACGATGTAACACTCCATCATAGTTATAAAAGCAAATCTATTGGCATAAATAATAAACCATTATTCAACGCGAAAAATTCAACAAATTAAACTTGTTGTCACAATTATATTGTTCACTCGTTGTAAATCGAGAACATAACCTTTAAAAACAAATGTAAACAAACCTTAAAAACATGCTCATTACGATCGGTAAAATATCGATAATTATATAATCGATTGCTAGACACTAACCACTGTCGAAAACATTCAGAAACAAGCGCAGTACGGGTTTTTCATTCTGAAACCTGTACTATGCATACTCCTGACAGTTTTTGGCAGACAGAAGTCGTCGGAATAGATCTAATACAAAATAACCAATGAAATGCTTTACGAATAAAAGTCAAATCGAGAATAAATTTGCCTTAATACCAATAAAGTTTCACATTTCACAACTTTTCCATGTTATCCACTCATCTGTATTTGGAACATATAGTAAGGGGAAGTTTTACGATCGAACAGAATTTCGATGGGAAACGTGGCAACGATGGAAACTAGAAAAGATAGTAATAGTCCTAGTTTGCTTAAACTACAAATAGAAATGAAGCAAGGGAAAGCATTGCCATCGTTAATAAGTGCTGAAATGTTGGATAAAAATAAAAACAGTTAAGTGAATAGATCAAATGAAGTATGGATTTTAAATAATTACCACGTTTAGAAAGAGTAAAAATATAATAAAAATAAATATATGTATTTTTCTGGGTCTAAAGGATCAATCAATAATACAACTATATTTTGTTGACGTTATGCAACTTTAAAAACTGTTTTTTTCTTCATTGTAGGGTAAGACTATGTAAACACTAAAGTTGGATAACGTCGACAAAATATAGTTTTATTATTGACTGATCCTCTAGATCCAGAAAAATACATATATTTATTAATGACAGTACAACTGATGCATTGTTTTTGAGATCACGATTCAAAAATTTGTAATTGCACTACAGACTGAATATTAATAATCTCATATGAAAATTTTCGATCGCAAATTTTTGATAGATTTATTTATTGATAGATATTACTATCTGCCACACAGTTGTGGGCAATAGGTAATAGTGATGAATGAATCTCATACATACTAAAATTAAAAAAAATAAATAAATAAAATTAAAAAAAATAAAAATAAATAAATTTAAAAAAAATAATAATAATAAAAAAAACAAAAACTCTCTTAAAATATATACAAACAAAAGAATAGACAAGATGAACATAATCAAACTATCTGTGAATAATAATATTAACACTTTTTTGTGTAAAAGTTTAAATACATAAGATATTCCTTTACTTTTTTTTGGTGATTCTAAATATACTGTTATAATTTATAAGTAAAAAATGATTTTTTGTGATATTTACTCTTTCTAATAAAACTGAAAAATAAAACAAAGTTGTTTGATTTTTTCTATCTCTATAATTCCTAATACGGGTATTAAAATGTAACAAATATCTAATACCGGTATTAAGATTTCACAAATACCTAATAGTGGTATTAAGATTTAACAAATACCTAATACTGGTATTAAGATTTAACAAATACCGAATACTGGTATTAAGATTTAACAAATACCTAATACCAGTATTAATATTTAACAAATATCATATACCGGTATTAAGATTTAGAAAATACCTATTACCGGTATTAATATTTAACAAATACCGAATACTGGTATTAAGATTTAACAAATACCGAATACTGGTATTACGATTTAACAAATACCTAATACCGGTATTAAGATTTAACAAATACCTTGTACCGGTATTAAGATTTAACAAATACCGAATACCGGTATTAAGATTTAACAAATTCCGAATACTGGTATTAAGATTTAACAAATACTGAATACTGGTATTAAGATTTAACAAATACCTAATACCGGTATTAATATTTAACAAATACCTAATACTGGTATTAACAAATACCGAATACTGGTATTACGATTTAACAAATACCTAATACCGGTATTAAGATTTAACAAATACCGAATACCGGTATTAAGATTTAACAAATACCGAATGCTGGTATTAAGATTTAACAAATACCGAATACTGGTATTAAGATTTAACAAATACCTAATACCGGTATTAAGATTTAACAAATACCTAATACCGGTATTAAACTTTTGGTTTGGTGTTGCAATCCCTAATTCTGGGGCATGACTATGTAAACAACAAGTTGAAAAAGGTCGCCTAAATTATAGTTGTATCATTGACTCAGAAAAATATATAGCTACAACAGTAAAGAAAAAAGTTATCCATAGATAAATAAATGTGTGTTTATATATATAAAGATAAAATAAATAAATCATTGGCTATATAATATAAGAGGAGAGAGGTGGGGGTGTTAACACCTGAAACAATATCGACTGCCTGCAGACATACGCTCCCCACCTGCTCCCAATGCCCGGATATTTATTCTCAATAAACTAAGTGCTCAACTCTCCCACTGATAGGGGCCAAATCCACTCGACCGTTCACTATTTTCGACACACAACTGCTTAAAGCCCCGGCACAAGAGGTCGCCCACAAGGAATTGAAATAACTCCCTCCCGATATATATATATATATATATATAAAGGACTTTAAAACTCACAGTAACAATAAAATAAGAGCCATTATTATTATTCATTAATTTTAAAGGAAAAAGCCTTAGTAATTGATTTTTATAAAGAGAAATTGACCATAGAGTGGTACCTGGAAGCTTTTTATTTTTTGTTTGTTTTTTTATTTGCGCGAGAGACCGTGGAGGTTCAAGGCCTCGCGAGATGTACTCAAGAAATATATCGCGCTTTTCTTGACGTGGTTTTTTATAGGGTGGGTCCGTCTCTCCCACACCTATTTTTGTGAGTGCGACCCATTGCTAACGGGCCTCGTCTCAGAAATTCCCGGGTGGAGGGTGAGAGTGAGTATTGTATAGTAATAAGCTTAAGGGGGAAAAAATCGCAATAAAAAAAAAAACCTGAACTCGCCACCAATGGGTTGGCAGACAAACGCGTTACCACGCTGCTACCGTCACCCCTTAATCTTAATTTTCCATCGTGTGCACCATGTTTATATATTGTTTAAACTATGTTGTAATGTTAGTGTGGCCTGTAAAGAGTCAGTGTTTCTCGAAATGATGGCAGTGTTGTCTGAGTATGTCGCAGCTAGTCTGTTGTCGTTTGTGAATATGAGGTACAGAACTGGGGCCAGGGTAGAACCTTGAGGCTCGCCTGCAAATATTGGTTTCATTGATGAGTTCACTGAGCGGACAGAAAAGAATAGGTCATGAAGAAATGATTGTAAAACTATATAGTAGGGGCTTGAGTTTAAGGCTTTAAAAGAAGGCTTTGGTATCATACCCTACCAACGCCTGAATCACATCCAAAAATGCTCCAGAAGCATATTGTTTTAGTTCAAAAGCAGATGAGAATGTAATGTGCGAAATCCAAATTTTGGTGGAGATTGGAAGAAGACTAATAATATAGTGTAATAAATTAAATTACTTAACGTCTCTCTCTCTCTATAAAGTATAAAATTTTATATCAATTTAAAAGATATTTATAATCAATATTGGGCAAAAAGTAAATAAAATTACAATTACTTTTCTGTTAGTATGATCTGGAAGTGACATTAAGATATTAATA
>NW_027107176.1:498340-503075 GCF_000696795.3 Halyomorpha halys
TATAAAATTGGGGAGTTATTTATTTATTTCATGAACAAGAGACTTTGGCAAAAAATAATATATTTAATAAAGTCAAGCCAAAAAATTAATAAATTATGATTAGTATGAAAATTTAAATCTATCTTGATATTTCCTCAACAATTTTTTTTTAGTCTAATTTACAGGAAGCAACTTTCGGTTTTTGTAATTTTTAATACACTTGAGCTAATTTAATAAAACCAACAACCTTTTCTTTCTATTATTTAAAAAAGAAAATAAATAGATTGGTATATAATATCGATTAAATACATGCAGAGCAAAGCCAGCTTACGATAATAATTTTTTTTATAAAATTATATAAAATATTTTTTTCTCAACTCATAGTAGAACGCATTGACAAGAAACCTAGGACACCATATTTATATGTTGTTATACAATAAAGATAAATTTGTTTCACAACGTGTTAGCTGCTAGAACAACAAGAGCAGCATATCTTCAATTTAATACATGACTAACTCAGTGACCTAATATTCTTAGGCTTATATAACGCGGATGATAATCTTGTTATTGTCGATTGGCTTATCGTATCCAATTTCCATATTTTTTACGGTTTTAACACATCCTGACATGAATAATTTCATTCAAACATATAATTATATTAGGCGGCATGTTTCATTCATTCAACTGAATACATAAAAAAAAATCTTAGCTAAGTATGTACATATTTAACAACTCTTTAATTTTTTTATTAGAACAAGATCGGCTTGCTGGGCCTTACTTGGTTAATATAGTTTCGTGCAAAAGGCAGCCCTAACTATTTACTATATTATAAAAAAAAATTAAATTAAATAAATCAAAGTAATAATTCTTAACAAGAGAGAAAAAGTAAAGTTAATCAGAAAAACAATGACATTTATAGATTTAGTAAAATAAATAACTGACTTCTAATGGGGGGGGGGGAGTTAATTTTAGAAAAAGACGAAAAGAAAAAAAATAATAAAATTGTAGTAATGTCAATAATAGAATCGATAACTATAGAATTCCTAATAGCATGTCCTGCAGCAGCCTGGACTTCAGTCTTCGAGATGAGGTGGGGTCTCCCAAGTTCAAAGTTACTGCATCTTTAACTGTCGGAAGTAATTTTGTGATTTTATGTGCATTTTTAATAAGTTTATAAAATTGGGGAGTTATTTATTTATTTCATTAACAAGAGACTTTGGCAAAAAATAATATATTTAATAAAGTCAAGCCAAAAAATTAATAAATTTTGATTAGTATGAAAATTTAAATCTATCTTGATATTTCCTCAAAATTTTTTTTAGTCTAATTTACAAGCGAATTTTGGTTTTTGTAATTTTTAATACACTTGAGCTAATTTAATACAACCAACAACCTTTTATTTCTATTCTTAAAAAAAGAAAAGAAATCGATTAGTATATAATATCGATTAAATACATGCAGAGCAAAGCCAGCTTACGATAATAATTTTTTTTTATAAGGCACCCCTAACTATTTACTATATTATAAAAAAAAAAATTAAATTAAATAAATAAATAAAAGTAATAATTCTTAACAAGAGAGAAAAAGAAAAGTTAATCACAAAAGAATGACATTTATAGATTTAGTAAAATAAATAACTGACTTCTAATGGGGGAAAAAAAGTTAATTTGAGTAAAAGACGAAAAGAAAAAACAATAATAAAATTGTAGTAATGTCAATAATAGAATCGATAAATATAGAATTCCTAATAGCATGTCCTGCAGCAGCCTGGACTTCAGTCTTCGAGATGAGGTTGGGTCTCCCAAGTTCAAAGTTACTGCATCTTTAACTGTCGGTAACTGGGAGTTTAATTTTATGAACCGTTTTTTGATGCAGTCTTTTTTGTTTCCATCTGTAATTCCTGATGCAATTAGCTACTTCATAGGAACCAAGGAGCATTCACTGCGATTCTTAAGAATTTTTTGTGAAATTGTTGTAATTTGTTTTCCTTTTCGTAAAAGAAGCCGCTCCACAGACTTCACAGCTGTACATCAGCAGTGGCCTGAGTATAGTTTTAAAAATATGAATAGTTGTTTCTGGTTTTAATTTGGATTTTTATTTACGATGGGAGATAATAGTTGGATAATAGCAAACAGGAGCATTGATAATAGTTGGAGTTAGTTTGATGTTGAAATGGTGGTTCCTAAATAAGGTGGCGATCTAGGTGAATTCCCAGGTATCATACTGTTTCACTGGCAGGAATCCATTACTTTTTAATTATTATATTTAACTATTAAATATAGGTATATTTAACAATGATTTTGTTCCCTGGCTTCCGAAGGTAAATAATCTTTATTTATTAACTTAACAAAGAAATAAACAAATGATGAAAGCAATTCATTAATTTAATATAATCATACGAAAAACAGAACAAATATATATGATGGTACGAGCACTAAATAAGAAAAATGATGGACAAGTTTGGCAAAGAAAAAAAAAGATTAAAAGATATGTAATGCCAAAAAAAGAGGGTTTATAAATAAAAAGTCTGGTATTTGGCTCTAAGGTCAACCTTAAAGATTCAGATCAACATTTGAACCCAAATTAACACAAGTGAGATATAACATCTAAAATACTTGAATGAGTTTCGATATAAGAGATAATATATCGTAATACTATAATAGTATAGTATAGAAACCCGATGCTTAAAATTAAGCAAATTGACACATACGTCTGTTAATAATTTTCAATCACACTTAACGTGGGAACGCTTATCTGGTTTAAATACTAGATGCGTTATGTTCAATATAAAAAGTTTTAACATGCTAGATGTTATAGGTATAGGATTTTAAGGAGCCTAATTTAAATTCCATGTTATGCTGGATCAACATTAGTTTGCCACTTGCCGCAAATCACGCTTACCATTCGTCCTAAACCTACCAATTGCCCTACAGTATCCTTTAACCACAACTCGACAAACGACTAACTTGGAACCCTCACAGAAGACTGAAAAGACAGGAAACTGCAAGTCGATTCCGACTATTACAACAATAACTAGACAAACAGTCTAAACTTCTAATACATTACTATAATAAGGCCTAAATGGACATACGGAATTGAGCTTTCGGGCTCCACTAAACCATCGAATTCCTCTCGTATCCAATCCTTACAATCTAAACTCCTTTTTAAAATTATCAATGCTCCTTACTTTTTCACAAACAAAATCATCCATAAAGACTTTAATGTTCCATATGTAAAAATCTAGCCGAACCGGATATCAATCCTTCCATTATAAACTCCGTAACCACTCAAACCCCCTAGTTTCTAACCTTTCTTCCTCTTCCATTCCTGACAATCCTCCGAGGCGCATGAAAAGAAGTTCGCCTCGAGAACTTCTAATGTAGAAACATTATTAGAGGTAGTTTCTATACATGCCTGTGTCACTCCATTATGAACTTACATCAAATTTACTAAATATATTTTTATGTAAATACAGTTGTAAATATTAATAAATAAAAATAATTCGTAAAACATCATCGTAAAGCAATCATAAAACATGGTGACTGACTTTCTTTTTATTTTCTTGAAACATCATCAGCTTTCCAAAGACTGATTTCATTACTTGTTAAATCATTAGGAATTTTACTTTCTTAGAAGAATAATGTTAATATCATGTTATTATAAGTGATTCATATTTAAATATTTAAAAATTTTTAATTTTGTCAGTTACCGTGTTTTACGAATGAACGCCTCGCTTAACAAGAGAGCCATGAAATTGTTCAACAGATGTCAAGAGCAAGCATTTATTTATTTTTTTTTAAGAAACGGACAAATAATGACATTTAAAGTTACCATCCAACCGATTGACTTTTCTACTGTTTTCCACACTATTGGTCTAAATCCATGAATAGTTGAAAATGTTGTGATTTTTAACAAACTGTGTTTTCCATGTCAGTGCTTCAGTGATTTAAGTTTAGTCAACCTAAATCCTTTAAAAATATGTTTAAAATCAGAACTCTAATATGCTTTAGGACACTAAACTGTAAATAATTAGTTATGGTACATAAGAGCCTTCGTTAAGAATAAAAACCAGGAAGATGTTTTAACACAAAAAAGCGTTTTGTTAAGTTTTATAGTAAAATATATTATTATAAAAACAATCTAATTCTATTGTAATGTTTTCTGATGAAAAGATAATTACTAATCGAATTTCTGTCAAATTCATAAAATGATAAATTCAAATAAGCTGTAATTAAATTATATTAATTGGAATTTTGAATAACTTATTTCTAATAATCAAATCAAAATGTAAATCCATGCTAACTTATACTTTATGAATAACAATAATTTTTTTTTTAAATGATAACCAGATCCTGTAAATTAGAGAAGAGAGTCGCCACAGAGGAGCCCTCATTATGAAGCCATCCCCGGCAAAGGGAAACACTTCAAACGACCAATTATATCAAGAGGATTGTGCATATTTATTAAGTCAACCTCGACCGATTTAATCAAGTTCGGAATAAGTATGAAATAATTTTATTATTGCAATAGTGGAATTCAAGTTAACATGTAAACAAAACTTTTTTTCCTTAATAATTTATTATTGTTATTTACAAATGTATACACATGTATACACAACATATATACACAACAAGTAAATTTGCTGTAGGTGACATAGGGACATGATACAAACATGTGGAGAATCTACCCACTGATAGAACTCCAATAACATTTCTAGAGGAGAAGATCTCGAGGCCATCTTCTTTTCAGACGCCTA
>NW_027107176.1:503260-522562 GCF_000696795.3 Halyomorpha halys
TAGTGGAACCCCAAAGCTCAACTCCGTATTTCCAGATAGGCCTTATAATAGTCATGTAGATCAGTCTTTTGTAATGGATTGGCAATTTAGATCGTTTGTCTAGTAAATGTTGTAATAGTCGGAATCTACCAGCAGTTTCTTGTCTTTTTAGTCTTGAGTGAGTATTCCATGTCAATCTTGTGAAGAAAACTAAAATGTTATACCCACAGCATACCAAATCAGCAGAAAGGAAATTAAAAAAAAAAAAAAATGCTGATTTTCAAATATTTTAGATAGAGGATAGGCACACAATAGTAGATGAAAAACGTCCCAATAGCTAAAAAATAATTATAATAAAAAAGAAAAGAAAAAAATTAGGCACGGAATCAAAATTTTACCTTGCAAACCTGCTTTGGATTGAAATTAATCCTCCCTCGTTTCAAAACAGATATTTCCATATTATTCACTAAGGCAATATTATATTAATTTTCCAAACAAGCCTTTCACTTGACAGACTGAATAACTCTAATTTCAACAGTCTTCGAAATTTTTTTTTTCCTTGAAGGAAGGAACTATTTCTCCATTTGGACACACTTTAACATGTTAAACTAAAAACATGCCTACCCCCCCCCCCTTTATCTAAAAAGTTGCTGGAACATCCCAAGCGTACCCGCCTTAAATGTGTAATTTCAATTTCACAAGACTTTTTGGTTTAGAATTAGGTTGTTCTCACAGAGACATACACATATATACTCTCAAACAATTTTGCAAGACTTGGTTTCTTCAACTCAGGGGACCTCAAAAACAAATATTTCCTTCGGAAATTAGAGGCGGAAATATCGTGTGATCGCAATATTTTCCTTTCCTAATATATATACTATATATTAGTAAAATTACAAAAAGAATTGTTAAAAATAGTAGTTGGAGACAATAATTACTGACAATAGACTAAATGAACGATGAAACATATTTAAAGAGAAGTAAAATTTCCAACGGATAATATTGAAGTTTGAGTTGTATTATTACACTATAACATATAGGTCGCAGACAAAGCCGCCAGAGGCACTCACCATCCCTGGCCGAGGCACCGCCGTTCTTACCCCATCAAAACTCAGTACACTCTTTAAATTACAAATATTGGAAAAATGGAAGGCCAAGTGGGATGAAAGCTCTCCGAGTAAATTAAAAGAAATAAAACGATTAGTATAACCATGGTCAACATTCTACCGCAACAGCCGCAGGGAGGAAGTTTCTCTAACCCGCTTAAGAATAGGTAATACTCTCCTCACCTGATCAGAAAACTGCCACCTCCAATGTGCAAATGTCAGTCTATTCTCACGATTCGACATATTTTTGAAGAATGCACTCACTATTTGCCAACAATAAACAGGATAGGACTGACCCCAAATTTATCAGAAGCTCACAGATGAGGAAGCTAAAATTACATTAGTGTTTGAATTTTTAAAAGCACATCGCCTTCTTTCTAAATTATAACTCCTGTTCGATTTTAATTTTTTTTTTTATTGGTTTATTTTTTTTATCATTTTTTTTTTTACTTTTATCATATCATAGGTGTTGATGACCAGAGGATTTTACGCCTTTAAGCAACAATCAACAACAACAACATTTATGGCAAATACCATCAAAAATAATTTGAATGTTTTTATTTGAGACCTTTTTTTATTATTACTGTTACCTGACAGTAACGGTTCGGCAGTAGCCGTTACCAAATAGTGTGGAACGAACTAGACCAAAATGTAACAAAAAAAAAAATAAAACAAGAAAATACCGTGATGAATCCAATCCGGAGTTGAAACGTAGCGGTTTGAGACTTGCCGCTACAACATAACAAGTTCTCGCCATTTATTAAATTTTTCTCGCAAGCTGAATGAATGGAACGAAATGGAAAAGAAGTCGCCAACAGGGGAGAGCGATAGAGCTGACGACAATGGAGAAGAAGTGGACTCAGTTACAACGTGTCTGCAATACAACAGAGGACACCAAGACCAAAAAGAATAATGGAACGTACTATCATGTTTTTATATGACAGTGGGATGTAGTTAGTTGTCATCATGTACAACGGCCTGCCAGGATAGTACAAGAGCCCAGTGGAAAGTTAGTTATTTCACCCCAATTTTTAATTACTTTAATGAAAACTACGTATAATTACTAGTTAAAATAGATGAGTCTACCAAGAATAGTTTAAGGAAGATACAAAATGGTGGCTGTTAAAAGTTCAAAGTTGGCTGCCAAAGAGATATAAAAAATTAACTTTTCAGAGCTTCATATCATTGAAACTACCAACAACACTAGAAAACCTAATACAACATCATTTAAAGCAGAGTAAATTTGCTCAAATAAAATCCCTAATAGAGCTACTTACGTTGAATAGTTCCCGAGATTAAGCTTTTTAAAAAGCAAATAAAAAAAAAAAAAAATGCACTGAAAAATCAGTAGTAAGTGAATTTATTTTGGGAAATCTATATCTCAGTAACTATTAGACGTACAGATGTCAGCCAGCAATCAAATTGAAGATAGTTCATTGTACTCTCAAGTAGTTTATAACGTTTATCTTAGCAGGGGTAGTAGTTTTTATGATATTTTCATATGAAAATTTATCCGAACAACTAGAAATAAATTTATTTTAGCAAATATCATGAAAACAACTACTCGTACGAAGATAACCTTCATAAAATACTTCATAGCACATTAATCTGGCTTTAATTAAGTTCTAATAGAAATCTGTACTTTTCATGGTTTCTAAGATGAAGATATTCCACCATAAATTCACTAATTACTGTTTTTTTTTGTTAAATGTTGAAATATTGCTTAAAAAAAACTGTATCTGGAACGTAAACAGATCTCTTAGGGCTCATATTTTAATAAATTTACTATGATTTAAATAATGTTCTATTAGATTTTCTTTTGTTTTAAGTAATTTTAACGACATAGAGCTCCGAGAAAACAATTTTTTTTTTTTTAAACATTTTAAAAGACACACCTTTTTTTATTCCCGTTAACTAAATTTCTAAAAGAGTAACATTATCTATGCAATTTAGATTTAAATTTTTAATGTTTGTCTTAAATTTAATAGAATTATCAATGTTTTTAGTGATATGTGTTCCTTCAGTTATTTTTCTATATTTGGTGTGATCGACTGTGTCCAAAATTTTAGGAGAGAGAGCAATACTTTATTTATCTATGCTGCCTAAATACATTAGGTTGCTATTTCACACAGCATACTTATCAATCCGTAATCGGACATATATAAATTACACATACATGATATAATCAGAAAAACAAAGAGATACAATAATAACATATAATAAACAATTTTTTTCCCCTACAGTTTCCTTTTAAATTCAATTTCGGCCTATACAACAAATACAAATATTTCATTCATTCCTATTTTTCCTTCTCATTTCTGCTCCTCCAATTTCACCCTTTCACAATTTTTTCACAATTCATATAAATAAAATCAAAATAATTTTTAAGTTAAATACTGTGCTGTTGTGTCAATATTTTTGACATTTGCACAGTTACTCTTGTGTTGCTCAACTCTGGTTTTTTAATGTTTTTCTTACATAAATAACATATCCAATTGTATTTTAGTTAATGTTAGATGGGTTTTTTTGATATTTGTTATATTTACGTTTTGGTTGTCATGGCGTTGCTTTACTTTACCTTATTATGAATTTTTTTATACATTATGACTAGGTGTGATATGAAATACCTCCTATGATTTGCTATATTATTGTTTTATAATCAATATTTCTCTAGTTTGATAGATTTTCGATATCGATATATATCTTGAAATATCGATATTTTGCTTCTGATATACCTACAAACAATAAGAGGTATAACTTATCACTGAGTCAGAGATGAGAATATCGTTTAAATTGGTAACAGAATCCTTCTCTTTGCTAAAATGAGCATGGGCGCTTAATAACCTCGAGTTACCAATATTTGTAGCCTACTACAACGACAATCCAAGTCACTTCTAGATTCCGTACACTTCAGAACTCCACTGAAGCACTTCGTGGAAACGCTTACTTGAGAACTGTACAGTCAAACTAAATTCCAAGATGAGCAGTATTGAGCGACAATTAACTAATTGAATGCTCAACCTCTAGTTTCAGTGCTAAAGGAAAATTAATTCAAATTCACAGAACAGAATGTTAGCGGTAAATTAGTTCACTAAAATAGAAAATTGACCTAGGAGTAATTTTAAGCTAATTTCTTTCAATATATTATGATGCGAAACTGTTTGAAGAAGGCGATAGTAAATATTTTAGCACTGCTTATTAGTAGGAAAGCTTAATGAGGCATATTTTTCGAAATTTCCGTCGTATATTGCTGTTCCTTGCTAATAACACATTACTAGTAGCAAAGGTATATAAATTAATAAAATTAACTGCAGGCAATGTTATAACAAATGCTACACAGGTGAGATGTCACAAATTTTTTTAAATTTATTTATTTAATGCAATTCACATCTGAACATAATAATAAATAATAAGTAAATATGTGGAATGTTTCATCTACACTTCATAATCTTGGGAAGGAACAAGCCATTGGTAGTACTTCAAGCATTAATTTAAATTAGAAGGTCCCGTGGCCATCTTTTGTTCAGACGCCACGGAGGATTATCAGGGATTGTTAAAGATGAGAGATTAAGAACTAATGGGTTAGGATGAGTATTGAAATGAAAAGACGCATATCTATTTTGGGCCAAATCTGCAACTAATGTTAAGGTCTTTGAGAATAAGTTTATTTGTAACATAATAAGGAGCAGGATTTTACGTAGGATTTTGGATTGTAATGATTGGATGCGGGAGGAATTTTATGGTTTGGTAGAGCCCCAGAGCTCAATTCTACATGTCCAAATTGGTCGGATTATCATGGATAATAATTTTTTGTAGTAAATGGAAAGTTCAGAGTGTATGTCAAGTAGATGTAGCAATCGAAATCTACGAGAAGTTTCTTGTCGTTTCAGTCTTGTGTGTGGATTCCAAGTAAGTCTCTAGTCAAGATGGAGTCCTAAGTATCAAATCTGTTCAACAGACGTTAGTGGACAAACAAAATTTAAAACACAGAATTAATAAGCATAAACCAAATACTAAAAAACATAAAAATATCAATTTCACAGCATTAGCAAAACACAATATAGAATATAACCTCGAATTTAATTTTAAATAGGTTGATATTTTAAACAAAGCAGAAGATGTAAGAATTTGAAAATATATAGAATCTATTTATATAACAAAAAAAAAATATATATATATATGGACAAACTAAATAAAAAAGCTTTTTGAAACTAATAATAATTAGTAAGGTACCAAACTAAAATCAATGCACAACATAGATAAAAAGTGTAAGGTAAATCCCTACAGCAATAATAAGGAAGGACTCAGTGCGCTGAATTTTGGACAATTGAGTGGACATAAAATGAGGAAAGTGTATTTAAAAGGGTAATTTATAAATATAATAATAATAATATGGGAATGCCACTAACCACATGATAATAAAAATATTTTTTTAAATTAAAAAATTTGTTTTAGACAAAAACTATTTTAAAACAGCAAAAAATGAAAAAAAAAAAAAGAAAGAAGCTGTAGTAAAAAAAAAAAAAAATTAGGAATTTTATTCTGTTGGGAATATACAGAAATGATTTATAAAGTTAAGAAAAAATTACTAAGATTTTTGTGGCTCCATCTCAAGAAACTAAGATTTGTAAAATGGTCTTAAATTAATGAAATGATGTATATGTATTTAAATATTAATTGTTGTGTATATATGTTGAAAAAATATACATTAAAGTGAATATCAACTTTATTGATTATGATTATATATTAATTGTTAAATGTTGATTAGAAATGGGCAGAAGAGCCCGAAACGTAGTTCAAATGAAGTGAAAAAAAAATTAAAGAAAGTAAACTAATAACATTTGAAAGACTCTATTCCGCAAATTTGGATTTAAAAGAAATACTCGTATATGTATGGATGTATATACCATCTGACATTTTAAAGGAAATCTACATATATAAAACAAAAAAAAAAACCCTAATCAGTCTTGGTAATAATATTAATGGGTGTGTTTTTATGGCTGTCAGGTCATAGCTATAAATACAGGCCAAGTCGTAGCATCATCTACATGAAAATCAAAAAAAATTGATGGCAGGACAAATGGTTCATCACCAGAGACAACAATTTAGGAATGGTCCAGCATACGGTGGAACGTCCGGCCCGAAACATGAATCTGCTACAGAGATGTATTAACCCGTCTTGGGATAGGCCTTACTCGACTCAGCCACTGTCATCTCATGAAGGAGGGAGGATGCACCGATGTGTTGCTGCTGCTGAAGTGATCTCGCTGTTCGGCACATTCTTACTGGGTTGCTCTGGAGTCACACCGATTCTCGTCATGTGTACAAGAAATGATCAGAGAAGACTCCACAACAGTAATAAATTTGTGAAGTATAAATTGTAATTGTTAATATGTAATGGTAATTGTAATTGTAAATTTCACTTTGTAATTTCAACTGTATGGACATGCCAATTGTAATCTAATTTGTAAATCCTGTGTAAATGACCCGAGTGGTCGAAACATTTAAAGAAATAAAATAAAATTAAAAAAAAAATAAATAAATAAAAAAAATCTATATTTATTAACTATAATATCTAGTGTCAGTATAAATAGATATTGCTAGAAACCCACTCACATTACATAAATGGTAAATCTCTTAATATGCAAGTAATTAGTAAATTTATTTTTTCTAGTTTCTGTAGATCTCAAATTCTTAAACCTGCTCAAATATATTTCCTCTATTTATATTACCGAAATATTGCGCTGTATTTCAAAATTATAGTACTGTCTATTTAAGTCTATTAGTATCCTTGCCTTGTAAGCGCTGTTACAATCTTAGCCGTACTCCGCTCTCTACATCAGATTATCCTGTGACAGTTGAAGATGGAGCGTTAACCCAGCTGTTGGTATTTGCTTGTGGTAATACCCTCCATTTCCGCCTGAACCACATAAGACCCCACATCCTCGTAATCCCTGCTAGAACCAGACTTCAAGATCCGCTACCCCAGTTTCGATCCCATTGTCCCGGGATCCGCTAGGATGATATCCTACAAAGATACAGTTTCGATGCCATTCAGATTGTTTAGAAAGTTATATTATATTAACAATATAGTGCAGGTCATGAAACAAAATAGTACATGAGCCCAAGAGGAGAAAAAAGGCAGTTATTTCACCCCAATTATTGGTTACATAATTGAAAACTACGTATAATTACTAGTCAAAATTGATGAGTCTGCCAAGTATAGGTGGGGGAAATGAAAAATAGTGGCTGTTTCAAAACGTTGAAAATAATTAATTAATTTTTATTCGGATCCCTATATCTTTACAACTACCAACAACAATAGTGAATCTAAGAGAGCATCATTTAAAGTAGAGTAAATTTCCCTAAAAAAAAGAATGTAAGCCCTAACAGAGCTATTTACGTTCCATAGTTTTCGAGATATAGCTTTTTAAAATGCAACATTTCATAAAAATGTAACGTACTGAAAGATTAGTAGTTAGTGGATTTATTTTGAAAAATCTGTATCTCAAAAACCATTGGACGTACAGTTGTCTATTAGCACTCAATTTAAAATTAGTTTAATCAGCTATAAAATAGTTTATGGCGTTTACTTTTGTAGACGTTTTCATGAAATCTGCTAAAATAAATTGATTTATAAATTTTCATTTGCCAAATTTATATTCATATGTGAATATCATCAAAACTACTACCCCTATGAAGATTAGTGTTATAAACTACTTTATAGTAAGTTAAATTACCTTTATTTTGAGTGTTGGTGGACATGTGTGCGTCTTATGGGTCTAGAGATTTTTATCAAAAAAAATTTGTTTTTATTATCTTACTTTTCAACATATTTTTAGTTGTTTTGTAGGTTTTTTTGCCTTGATAAAGCTCTGCAAAGTGGGGCGAAACGTTGCGAAAAGGTTTTTAGCTTCTTTTTTTTTTACTTTTTCACTACAGCCTCGACCATCTCTTTTAAAGTTTTATAAAACATTTAGACAACACGAAATCCAAAAAATTTTTGTACCTTCATTGACTGCCACTTCGACTATCTTCCTACAATCAATTACAAACGGTCAACTATAAACCTTCCAACAATGCTCTTAAGATCTTTGAGTTTTTCACAATTTTGAAGCATACTTAGCTCCAACATGTATAAAACGTTTGGTGTCAGACAAAGAGGTCCTCATAATAATGGATCGACCAAAACAATTCTTGGCTGATATAGGAACATACGAAAATTATCTGAAACCTAACAGTTATTTTCGTCCATTTTTCTGTTCTTCCAGATTCGTTCCAGTTGCCATCGACCGCCAAAGACCAGATCTTCAAAAGGCTCGGCCACCATGTCCGACCTATGAAGAATGGACAGGATATGCATTCCGTCCGGTCAATTGTGGAACCCGTGGGATCGCGTTTATCGCTGATTCTGATCGCTATATCAATCAAAGTCAGAGAAATAATTCCGATGAATTTAAACTTTACAGTCTCTCTCTATGACATTTTTTTTTCGTTCAAGTTTGCGCAAAGTGTTTCCCTTAAATCCTTAAGTCTTCTATTTGCGTGATTAAAACGTATTTGATGTTACCACTTATGTATTTTTGAGATGTAACTTCATTTTTAATGTGATAAAAGAAAAGCTACAACTACCTTGAAGTATGAGATGTGGCACTCTCACTTCTTTTGTAAGTTGTTAATCAAAATTTGTCGCTCGTTATATTGGTTTTGAAAATGTTAGAATACTCTTGCTCTATAACTTCCAGGTACTTTAGAAAAAACTAATTTTCTGCTATATTTAATATTTAGATCTATTTCACTTTCCATTCTTTTAAATTTTTTTTTTTTGTTAACTTCATTTATTTTTTTTAATTCGAGTGTTCCCATGCCGCAATTTTTATTTCTTAAAAAATAAATGAGAATATGGTTAGAGATGTGGTCATTGAAGAAAACAAATGAGTAAAAGTTTATTTATTAGGACCAACGTTTTGGCCAGAATTTCAGCCCTTCGTCAGGGCTAAAAACAACAAGCAATATAAAAACTATAACGAATAAAAGGGATTATAGAATTATTAGGAAATAAGAAAATAACTAACAACTTAGATACATAAATAGTGTTGCAAGAAAATGTATAGTCAAAGTATTATAAGAAGATCAAGGATATATGAGAATAAGTAATAATTAAATTCAGAATGAGGAAAGAACAAAAAATAAAATAAAAATATATTACCCCTTTCCTTTTTTATTATTTTTAGCATTTTTTTTTTTTTTTTTTGCCGGGTCTGCTAGTAAATAATATAATAAAAATACGTTATTACGTATATTGTCTATTTACAACAGTAATACAATACAATCTAAATATGTAATAAGTAAGGATAAAAAAAGGGAATTGGAAAAAAAAAGGGACGTAGGTAACCGTTTGAGCTAAAAGCAAAGGGATCACTCAGAATGCGTGAAGCTACCTTAGAGCCAACTACGTGAGAAGGCCAAGGGAGGCAATTCAGCTCTATAAGGCCGAGTCAACATTCTGGTAGAATTCTCAACACAGGAATAAATATATTATAATAAAAAATATATTAATTATAATTGTATATGGTTATATATTTACCTTATCATGAAAAATTTCTATTTCATTTGAAACCCAGGGAAATAATTACATTAATCTACAATCTATGATTGGCGTGAAGAGACAAATTAACCATTAATCAAGTGAGAGGCCAAAGATAAACCAAGAACGAGCAAGGATACAACCAGACGATGTCAGGGAATTCTCAGCAGCTCTTCAATTCTTCCAAGATCCTGAAGAATGGACACAACTTCAAGGACGGGAAAGGCAGCCATTGAGAACTAAAGGATGAAAAGAATGACAATGGCTTGTTCTCATGAGAGTGAATGTCCCATTCCATTTGATAAAACTACAAACCTTGAAATAAAAACTAAAATTAGATAATAGTACAATAAAAACTTCTCTTAACGGACACCCCTCTAAACCAAAATTTAATGCATAGCAACTTCTCAATTACGGAATCACTCCACTCCGAGCGCGTACATCAAAATTTTCTTCGACTTTTCACCCCTCTTTAACACGAAAAAGTCATAAAAAAATCAGGAATATACACATATTTTAAGTATTTACATAAAAATATAAGAAGCGTTAAAAATATTAAAATCTGTACAGCTACAACCAATTTCAGTATTCAGTACTGTTTCTTGAACAACGGTTATAAAAGGAGGTGATTTGTTCATATTCACACTCAATTGCCAATTTTTTCTCCAATATGGGGTACCTACTTTTTAGAGGTTGGACTCTTATTTACGGCTACAGTAAATAAAGCCCAGCAGGATTCGAATCCCGGTCCTTGGAGTAGGCAGTACAGCGCCTTACTCACCATATTATTACGCTCCCCATTAAAAAAAAAATGTTTGGAAGGACACGACACATGGTATAGTGAGAAGTATGGAAATATATATCGATGGCTTACTTCACAGAGCTGCACAATACATTTCGACTAACTTAATGAAACATGCAATGAATCTCTTTAGGGAAAAGTTTAACTTATCAATTAATTTTGTCTATAAAATCTAAATCTGATCAGTTAAGAAAATAATAGAAAAGTTGTAATTTTCCTAAAAGAGATAACATTTAATTGTATTTATTGTAAGCACCACTGTGAATTAAGTCATCAATAAGTAAAGAAAAAAGTGATATCTAAAGTTGTAAAAGTAAAAATAAGAAAAAGTAAATAACCTAGGTGAGGAAAAGTGAATAAAGAGAGATTAAAAAGAGAATAGGAGTACGGGGCCAGAAGAAGGAACAAAATTAAAATAATTTTAATACTTCTTAAAATAGTTTTAACACAAAATATAAAAATGAGTTATCTCTTTTTATGCCAGTGTCTATCGATAACTCGTTCGAAATGGCTCGTTCAGTAATTGCTGGCTGAGAAAACACTTTGAGAAGAGGTAATGAGCTGCCTGTGAAAACAGAACAAGAGGTTCCTTAAGGGGAAACACTATTAGGAGGCAAGCAGGAGGCTAAACACAAAGGGAAAATACCTACCTATTATAGCACTTGTCAGGGGGCTATGGAGAAACTGAAAAAACAAACAAGTCATAAACAGAAACCTGATAATTTTCTATAGGAAATAAACTAAATACTTTCACAAGTGAACCATGCATGAGTTTAGTTAAACAAATGTATGTACACCATTAAACAAACATTAATTTTACAGTTAGCTAAGATTGTTCTTACGAAGGTGTAAACGGCGTGTTTCTTACTTCCGATGTCTTTTTAAAATCAAAACGGCGTTGTTATGTTATTAATATTTATCTGTATTTACAATCAAAACGAGTATTATATTTCTAACTAAACAAGGAGTCCTACACCACTTCGTTCCAGTGGGCAGCAATGAAATAAAAAAAAATAAACAGGGCTCAGTGTGTAAAGCACAGCACTACTAAACCCAAAGGACCCAAGTTGGAATCCAAACGTGGCAGATAATTTTTTATTCTGTTATTGCAAACCTGAGTCAACCCTGTGGGTCTGTAAAGTGAATACCCTGGATTGGCAAAACTTTGACGTTTGAGCGTGATCTTGAAACAATCATGTCCTTGTATAGGGTGTTTTTTTAAGCCCGATAGAACTTGAAATTGTAAAAAATAACACAAAAAATTAAATTGTAATCAAAATTTTTTTTTTATTCGAAAGATCAATACGTGACATTAACATTTGAAAATGATTTCGGGCATATGGGCACCGCGGCTGTTCTTGACGAAGCGCATTCTGGACGTCCAATTTTGGGCCACTTTTTCGAGCACTGCTGGCCGTATGTCACGAATAACACGAACAATGCTGGCCTCCAAGGCGTCAATTGTTGCTGGTTTATCAGCATAAACCAGTGACTTCACGTAGCCCCACAGGAAATAATCGAGAGGTGTCAAATCGCACGACCATATGCGGCAATTTTGCTTATTAACAAACCCGTTAAGCCAAAAATGCGCCTCATCGCTGAACACAATTTTACAGAATGCGCTTCGTCAAGAACAGCCGCGGTGCCCATATGCCCGAAATCATTTTCAAATGTTAATGTCACGTATTGATCTTTCGAATAAAAAAAAATTTTGATTACAATTTAATTTTTTGTGTTATTTTTTACAATTTCAAGTTCTATCGGGCTTAAAAAAACACCCTATACAACCATTGCTCCAGAAATGGTACTTCCTTACAAAGTAATGAACCCCTGGCTCTTCTTGGGTACCTGTGCTAAATATAATGAAATCATATAATAAATGAATAAAATATTTTGGGAAGCAGACCTTTCGAAAACAATTATTCACTTTATTAAAAGGCACTAATTAGAGAGCTCTAAGTAACTATGCACGACGGGCTTCACTAGAAAGAGCTCAACTGGTTATATTTGAGGAATTAGTACCATACCAAAATTTGTTAACATTGTTTTACATTTTTAATCATAAAAAACTATAAATTATTGAATAGTTAAAATCACCCTTTTCAAGGTACATAACATGTTTTTTTGTTTTTTTTTTAAGGTTTATTACATTACTTTACGTTTTTAGATAAAATTCTACACACTTCGACAGACTGATGTTTTCCCATTGTTTATGTGTGTGTTTTTTTTAATTGCTGTATGAAACCATTTTTTGTATATTTTTTTAATAAACATATTTTAATAAAACAAAAAAAAATACTAAGAGATACCGGAGGTTGTGTACAGGGTTAAAAAGCTAATACTAAACAATTTATTTTTATTTTTTTATGACCATCTTTCTGGTAATTTCTGACACACAAGGGGAGAGGGAGAGAGGAGGTTGTCTACAGAGTACCAATCTCTCACTATTCTAATCACAGTGAGGGGTCAAGTTTTCATTTCGTGCGATCGCCACAGAAATAACAGTCGACCCCGACCACAGGCCAGATTCAAACAGACGTCGATTTTCGAAAACGGCTGGCACGATTTTGATTAAACTCGGCATGCCAATGTACAATTAGATGGCCTTTTATAACAGATAGGTCTTTCCTCATTAAAATAGTGTGACGGGCTCAACTAACAGATTAAAAAAAAAATCTATTCTAAAGTACTTTCTAATTTTGTTTATATAAAATAAAAAAACAAATAATTTATCAACACAGTAATGGTATATAAGAAACGAGAAGGATCCAAATAAACAAAACTAGTGCAGGACGTATAAAAAAAAAATTGACAATACAAACATTTCACATTTAAATTTTAATTACATCTGTACAAACGCTCGTCGATTCCAACGATTAAACATTTACTAGATAAACGGTCTGAACTTATAATACATTACAAAAGACTGATCTACATGAGTATTATAATGCCCATCTGGTCATACGGAGTTGAGCTTTGGGACTCCACTAAACCATCAAATTCCTCCCGAACCCAATCCTTACAGTTCAAAATCCATTGTAAAATCCTTAATGCTCCTTACTTTGTCACGAATCAAGTCATCCATCAGGACCTCAATATGTTGCCGATTTGGCCAGAACCAGATACCAATCCTTCCATGATAAACTTCCCAACCACCCAAATCCACTTGTCTTAACATGGGCTTCTCTTTCATTACCTAATAATCCTCATAGGCGTCTGAAAAGAAAATGGCCTGGAGATCTTCTTCTGTAGTAATTTTATTGGAGTTCTATCAATGGGTAGATTCTCTACATGTTTGTATCATGTCACTATGTCACCTTCAGCAAATTTACTTGTTGTATATATTTTTATACAGTTGAAAATAACAATAAATAAATTATATAAAAAAATGTAAAGATAAATCGTTCAAAAAGAAAAATACTCCCGTCTATTAATACATCAGAAAATATTAATTATACTGTAAATTATAAAACAGAAACAAGAAATTTGGTTAAAATTGGTTTAAACCAACGCTATGTAGTAATTGTAAGTAAAATTAATTTACAAATAATATCTTTAAATTTTATGTTAACATCTAGAATTAACTTTGATATGAATTTTAAAATATAAAACAGGTATCTAATCATAAGCTAAGGTAAACTTATAAATAAATTAATGTGATTCCAAATTGTTTTATTGTTTCATAGGATGATCTGACTGAAATTAATGACCTGGACAGAATTGCCTGCAAAAAGTTTTTAAATTGTTGGATATGAGGTGTTAATTTATATTTAAGATATGCTAATCTGTTATAAGTTGTTAGTTAAAATTATTGAAAATGAAAGTATAATAAAAGCTATTATTTAATAGATAGTCCTAGAGGATGGCAAGTTGGACCGAAACGTTAGGCATTTAAAGAAATAATAAAGAGTGGGTTGAGATTTAACTTGGATATAAACTGTTTTCTTATGAACCATTTCACATGCATATAATTATCTTGAATGCATATCCATTGATTAATCAAAGACGACATGATACAATAGTACGAGATTTCAATCATTGTCATATGATGATTGACGTATGACCTGCGGGCTGGTACACTGTATTATCTTCTATAACACAAGTTTCTATTCTCAACTATTGTATAACTAGTAAACTAGATATAATTTACAACTTAAACATTAATAAGAAAATAAAATAGTACAATATATACAGAATTGATAAATGTTACTCTTTTTATACAAAAACGAATTATAATAAACCACGTACACTTCGAATTTTCACAGAGGATTTTCCATTATAAGCAATCTAACATCAAACATGTTTGATAACTTTAATATTTTTCTCTACATGTGAAGTTATATATCATATTAAAGTGTTTTATAAGTTATGAGGTTGCTGGATGCAGTTTGCTGCAGTAATCTGTTTAGCCTCGCTCAGAGACTCAAGATATAATTAAAATCCCCTAACAGGAGAGCTTATTCATGGGTCGATAAAGGTACATGCATTAGAGCGCACGTATGCAGTTAAATACAATAACAAACATATTTTTAATATAATTAATATATTTTTTGATATATTGAGGGAAACTTAAGAGGTCAATTCTATGCCCCAATGGTACCCAAAAATACTCCATTAAATATAATTTAATTTTAATAACTCAAAAGAAGAGAAAAACTAGCGCAAAAAAGACAAAACTTTCAATATCTGAATTTATAACACAACTTTTCTTGATTCTTTCTTTCTCTTAACATTTTATATTTTTCTCTAATAGTTTGGCCTGTAGGCCTTTATCAAGGACATCTTAAAAAATTTATTTTTTTTACTTTCGAATTACTCATTAAAAATAACATTATATTTACCTTAATTTTATTTATCTATGTTTAAAACCTTCATTTACAGGCGACAACGGCCAAGTAACTTTTAAAACAAACATAAATATAATAAAGAAGATGGTTAGGAGTGCGGTATACAATGAAGTATCATTCCTTCCATTATAAACTCCCTAATCACCCAACCCAGTAGTTTTTAACCTTGCTTCCTCTTCTATTCCTGACAATCGAGACGCCTGAAAAGAAGATAGCTACGAGATCTGCTAATCTAAAACGTCATTAGAGTGTTACCAATGGGTTGTTTCTCTACACGGCTGTAACACTCCATTTTAACTGAGATCAAATTTACTAAATGTATTATAATGTACCATTGCACATAGCAATAAATAAAAAAAAAATTGAAATTTATCATGTAGTTTTACTTATTACTGTAATAAATTTTTAAACTTATGGTTCGAATTCCTCCCGAATCCAATCCTTGCAGTCCAAAATCCTTAATACTCCTTACTTTGTTATAAATCAAATAATCAATCAGGACCTTAATGTCCCATATGTTGCCGATTTGCCCAGAACCAGATACCAATCCTTCCATGATAAACTTCCCAAACAACTCATTTCTAACCTGGCTTTTCCTTCATTACCTAACAATAGGCCTCTGAAAAGAAGATGGCCTCGAGATCTCCTCTAAAACGTTATTGGAGTCCTATCAATGGGTAGATTTTCCATATATTTGTATCATGTCATTATATCACTTACAACAAATTTACTTGATGCATATATATTTATACAGTTGTAAATAGCAATAAATAAATTATTTAAAAAAAATCTTATGGTAATTTAGTAAGTAATCAATAATGCTTTTATAATAAATACTTTAAACTATTAAATTTTATTATTTCGAGACAGTCACAAATTTTTGTTAAAATATTAAATATATGTAATTTAATGTTTATTACTGTTATCATTATTTTTATTAGTTAATTTAATCTAATCACCCTAGTGATTGGTGGATTGAAAGTTTAGACCATTTGTCTAGTAAGTCGAAATCGACGTGATGCGACGCCTTTTGTGAAGATCTGCGGTTAGTCGTTTGTCCGGTCTGTTCTAAGGGGTAAGAGCAACATGTATTAAATGATACTATGGGGTAGTCGGTTAGTTTAGGAGGAGGAGTAAAAATGGTTTAATGGGTTTAATCATAAATTTTAATGTTTGTTCTTAAACTATAGTTAAATTATTACAATCCCTTTTATATATTTTAATTAAAAAAGAAAAAGTTTCGAATCTTTAATATCGTTTAATTTTAAGAGTACAGAAGAGACCTAATTGTAGATCCGCAAAACAAACAGAAATCGATTTATTCCCTTGCTCAACTGAACTTTTGAAACTTCAACAGTTTTTGCTTTGGAAGATAATGGAAAGGGTAAAATGCCAGAATAAATGAAGCCAAAAAAGGTAGGTGTTATAATGAACTCCAGAGGAGTGGCAGAATACCAGTCTACAATGGCACTACAAGGCATTCATATTAACCTGAACTTTGAGGGTGTGGTCAGCATTTCTTTATTTAGCTTCACTTTCCCTTTGAAGCATCCTCTGATTTTATCGACTTTTTTTTATTGTTTTTTAAAAAAAAATTAAAATTACACTACATTCTACCTTGTCCAAAGAATCTTTAACTGTTTTTATTTTTTTCTGGAATGTTCATGTAAAGATTACTAAAAGATTCTAAGGTAAACTTTTTTCTTATTAATATTTAGAAAAAAGTTTACCTATTTTGGTATCCAAATGTAATCGTGTATACCATGGAAACTAATAGTGAGTTGATTAAAACAATCTAAGATTTAAGCGGTAAGGTCTTTGATGTTGTCAAGCTCACCGCAGAATAAGCAAAAACAAGATGTCTTATGATGTGGTTAAGAGTTTTTTCAACCTTTCTCTTGATTAGTTCATAGTTTTAAGAGGGGCAATAAAGTCAATATTTAGGTATCCATCAACACTATAAACCTATAGTTAATCTAGGGATCAAGTTGGACAGATATTTCACTCCATCTACTTATGTATATCACAAAATTAAATAGATAAAGAGAAAAACATACCACCTCCATCGACAAAAGCATTCTAAGACCAACTCTTTTATACGGAACCATCTTCAAGACTTTCAGGACATAGAGCTGCGGAAGATAGTGGAGAAGAAGAAACCTGAACAAATTCCCGAGTTCTTTGATCTACCATCTGTACTCGATTTTATGAAACGGAAGCACATAAAGATCTTCGACTCGCTGAAAAGTAACATTGCTGTTCAGGACATTCACACCATCTTCAGCACAAATAAGGTGGCGATAGTGAATGTTGCAGGACCAAACATAATACGTGTGCAACAGAGAGAAGCATATTTAAGTTACGTTTCCTAGTGTTTTTGTTTACAGGGCGAAGACAATACTGCCCCAAAATACAAAGTGTGCCCCAACACTTTAAATCTACCCCATAAAATTCAGTGTAGCCCATTACACTACTATATAAACTGCTTAAAACTATACAAGGTGCTGTATCGAAAGGTTGTACATTTATATGTATGTGTTCACATTTCTCTTGTTTGTTTTTTTTTAGATTAAGGGGTTCTGAAGGGCCGCCCATAGCTCAGTGGTTAAGACACAGTCTTATCAATTTGATGTCTATTGGCGGTGCCGGTTCGAATCCTGCCTGGGACGTCGACTTTTTTCATTGAGTGGCGGTCCCACAAAATGAAGAACTTTGACCTCTAACCAGTATTAGGCAGTATAGGACTCCAATGGGAGTCTTGGGCGAAAAAAAAAAAAAAAGGTTCTGAAAATAAAAAAATATAAATAAATAAAACTATGTGATTTGTTAAAAAATATATATAGTCGGGGGGAGGGCGAAGGAGGAGGAAAGGATAAGCTTGCCAAAAGTCGACTTTTATTTTTAATTTTTTAAAAAAAACAAGCATCCTTCATATTCATCAATATTACTGTCATTAAATCAGTGATTCGTAACTACCGTGCCAGCAGATTTTTAATGTGCTCGATGTGGCCCTTCAGGCATTTGGGTTAAGGTTAAGTCAACCTATAAGTTCTTTTTTTTTTAATAGATAAGAATTTTTTTTTTTATTCTGTGCACATATACCTCTCCGTATTACTAATTTTAAGTACTGCTGTTCTTTCTTATTCACATACACTGCTTTCAACTTGTTAATAAACTTATTTTTTTTTTTTTTGTTCACTGAATATTACAATTCCACAGGTGGATAGGTAATACCCCTAGGTTTAGTGTTATCTACATGTAAAGGTATTCGCCAGTGGTCATAATTTGTTAATTGTTTAGATAGGGGTATATTGTAGTTATATTGAAGTCATCGTTTCGTTATTTCCAAGAGAACAAATAACATGGCACATAAGGAGCAATTTATTCTTTATTATTTTTTTCTTTTGCGATTATATTTTTTTTAATTTTTAATTTTGATATTTGTGTGTTTTAACGTATTTATTCATTAAATTATTTTATTTTATTAGTACTATTGTTTTTTTTTTAAACTTATTTATCCTTTCAAGTGTTTCCTGAACCCGGTTTTTCATTATATTTTCCTTTCAATCAATGTGTTAGTCTTATTCTCGTAAAATGTATCTATTTGTATGTTCTTTCTAAACTGATCTACTGCTGTGACTATGAATGATGGGAGTATTGAATTTGTTTAGCGGGTGAATTAAAAAATTGTGAAAGGGTGAAATTGGAGGAGCAGAAATGAGAAGGAAAAATAGGAATGAATTGAAACATTTTTATTTGTTGTACAGACCGAAATTGATTGTAAAAGGAAACTGTAGGGGAAAAAAAATTGTTTATTATATCTGATTATACCATGAATGTATAATTTATATATGACCGATTACGGATTGATAAGTATGCTGTGTGAGATAGCAACTTAATGTATTTAGGCAGCATAGATAAATAAAGTATTTCTCTCTCTTAACTCACACCCTTCTCCGTTGAGTATGAACAAGTATAGGG